>NW_018127994.1:946134-957797 GCF_001952655.1 Monopterus albus
GACCTTACTTTGTAAAGTGTCCTGAGATGACTTTTGTTGTGATTTGGCGCAATACAAATAAAATTTGATTTGATTTGATCCTAAAAGTCAAAGTATGAGTCACCAGTGACACATCATGGGATGCCATAAAGAAGCCCACTTAATCACAAGCTACTTTTTTACCCTAAATTAAAGTTACTAGGGTTTTGTTGTTTGTCTTTTGCTGTTTAGTGTATTCTGTAGATATCAAACTAGAGAAAGGACATTCTCCCAGAAGCTTTGTGGCTGGTCAATATGCATTTTGGCAAATTCCAGTCCTGCTTTTTTATGATTTCCTTTCAACAGTGGAGTCCTCCTCAGTCATCTTCTATGAAGTCCACTGTGGCTCAAACAGTGACAGATGGTGCGATCTGACACTGATGTACCTTGACCTTGGAGTTCACCTCTAATCTCTTTGGAAGTTGTCCTTGGCTCTTTGGTTACCATTCACATCATCCGGCTCTTCAATTTGTCAATTTGTTTTCCTCTTGCGGCCATGTCCAGGGAGGTTGGCTACAGTCCTATGGACCTTAAACTTCTGAATAACATGTACCACTGTGGTCACAGGAACACCAAGCTGCTTGGAGATGGTCTTATAGCATTTGTCTTTAACATGTTTGTCTATAATTTTCTTTCTAATCTCCTGAGACAACTCTCTCCTTAGCTTTCTGTGGTCCATGTTCAGTGTGGTACACACCATGATACCAAACAGCACAGTGACTACTTTTCACCCTCTAAATAGGCAGACTGACTGATTACAAGTTTGAAAACACCTGTGATGCTAATTAGAGAACACACTTTAGTTTAACATGTCTCTATGGTCAAAATATTTTCAATCCTTTCTAGGGTACCATCATTTTTGTCCAGGCCAGTTTTATTATTTGTTCAATGTTTTTTAAAATATTTACTGTATGTTGAACCACAATTCAAAAGGAACATTTCATTGGTTAATTTTCAGTAAATTTGTATTTATTATTACTTTTGTCAGTTTCACATTATTTCAGTGACCATTGTGAGTTTTTCTTTCTTTAACGTTAGGGTACCAACTATTTTGTCCACATCTGTATAAGCTTTATCAGAAAGGAAAGTCTTGAGTCTAATCTTAAAGGTAGAGAGAGTGTCTGTGTCCTGAACTGAGGCTGGGAGTTGGTTCCACAGGAGAGGAGCCTCATAGCTAAAGACTGTGCCTCCCATTCTGCTTCTATAGACTCTGAGAACCACAAGCAGACCACAGGATGTTCCTGATTTTGGCAATATTGCGCAGGTGAAAGAAGGCAGGTCTAGAGACTTTGCTTATATGTGATTTAAAGGACATATCCGGGTCAAAAATGACTCCAAGGTTTCCTCACAGCAGTACTGGAGCTTATGTCATCTAGAGTAACTATATGGTTAGATAGCATATTTCTAGGATTTTCAAGCTCAAGTAGTTTAGATGTAAGAAATAATAGGTCATTCAGGTCTTTATCTCTTTAAGACATGCTTGAAGTATGTCCAACTGATCTGATTCATCTGGGCTCATTAATATAACTGAGTATCATATGTGTAGAAGTGGAAATTTATACTGTGTTTCCTGAAAATATTGCCTAAAAGGAGCATGTATAAAGTGAAGAGAATTGGACCTAGCACAGAGCCCTGTGGAATGCCATGACTAACCTTAGTCTACATAGAAGATTCATCATTAACATGAACAAATTTGAATCTTTCTGATAAATAAAATTTGAACCAATTTAGCGCAGTTCCTTTAATCTTAATAGCATGTTAATTAGGTTCTTATGAATAACTGGCTTTTTTATTTATTTATATAATTTAGGTGGTTGGGGAGCAGACAGTGTCTATGGAGGACTAGGAGTTTTGGGTGGGTAGCAGCTGCAAATGAGACTGTATCCTGGTTTCAACTCTACGTTCAAACTTGTGTATGTGTGTACAGTAAACAGGACTGAATAAGACATGCACTTCCCTGGATACACTGTCAGCCAGTGAATTAAAAACAATATCATGGTTCATTAAACTCAGGCACAGGAAATCACAGTGTTGCAAATGTGTTCTGTTGGAATTCACATGAAGTCATAAGCTGGAGATCAAGATTCAGTGCAGCAGCACTTGATGAAGAATTTTTGTTTTGTTGTACAGTCTTTTGTACACAGCCATAAAAGAAGACTATAATACAGTGATGAAAACTTTTTTAATATGCCATCTAAGAAGTAACACAAGTCCTTCAACTGTGCAGGATCATGAAAAAAACACTGGGTAGTCCTACTCAAGTTGTGCAACCATCAGCAACAAAAGCACCGTGGGACTTTTATTTTGGATGTGCCTGGAGAAACGTGAAAAGCACACTGAGAAGCTCAGACTCCATACTGCCCCTATTAAGTCCCACTTTGATAGAGTCTGTGCCAAAACTGGAATGAAAAGCTCATTTTGCCTCTTTGTCTGAACAGCAGAATACCCATAAACCCCTCCAAGGACTTCTCTCAATCTCAGTGTTCTGTTTTATGAAGAGGCAATATTCTGTGTGGACCTGTTTGGTTCAAGGTATGATGCTTTTATTATTTACACAGCAAGCTGCTGATAACAAGTGTGTTTCAGCAAAAAAGTTCAACTTTGAGTTCTACAGCAATGTTCAGTGTATTTTAACAAAATTACATTCTTATAAAGTGCCAGGCCTAGGCCTCTGAGTGGGCATTTACAGTGATGATAAAGATTCTGCAAAGGATGAGTCATCAGCACCTGTCACCAATTTTTTCCATACCTCTGTGTCAACATAGTGCATGAGTCAAATGGAATCTGATTCATCTGCATCATATTCTGAGCTGGCAAACCTGATGAACTTGAATCAAACTTGTAGCTATTTATAGCATGTCTTATACTGGTTACTGTATTTGATAATTGAGCAAGAAATCATGATGTTAAAATTTGCCTGATTTATTTGGATCTACTTTTACATGCATAGCCAGTTTATTGGATGGTCCCTCTTAGCCTGTGAAAAGAGCTTCATACTGTTTTTATTATGATGAAGCTGTCCTCTGGTGCAGTGGTGGTTCTCATTAATGTGTTTTTAATTGTTTTTAGATAGCCAGGATCTAGATTAAGGGACATTACAGTGAGTACACATGCCAGACAACCTCTTGACAAGGCAGTGCAGTGCGCCCATACAAAAAATTCAGAATGGTGGTGATATCTGTATTGCGTGTGACATTAGTGATATCATGTCACACCATGTGAGTCAATTAACCTTGCTGGAGTGGGAGCCCTGATACTTGCAGGCTACTGTCTGGGAAGGACTCCCACTCAGAAGTACAAGATGAGGAAGGTTGCACTTTTTACATTAATACAAACAGTAAAATGCTATTAGGCACACATCAGTCTGTATAAGGTCTCACAGTGGTGCAGCCTGTTTTCGTGTCTTCTCTCTCTCGTCTTTCACCTCAGTTGGTGAGTGGGGTCTGTCAGAGGTTTCTTCCGTTAAGGGAGTTTTTCCTCCCCCCTGTCGCCAAGTGCTGCTCAAGGGGGATTTGTTGTTTTTCTTTATAAAAACAACAACACAACAATAATATTAATAATAAAAATAAAAATAAATAATTAATAGTAAGCTCAAGGCCTTACTACATAAAGTGTCCTGAGATGACTTTTGTTGTGATTTGGTGCTATACAAATAAAACTGAATTGAATTGAAGTGATATCCTAGGCTCATCCAAGTTGTGTGAATTTCATCACAGCAACTCATAGTGTGACTCAGATGTATGTTTGGTCCTCACGTGCCTGTATGCTCTGTCAGCAACATCTGGGCATGCTCCTGATGGGTTGGTGGATGGCGTCCTGGGTGATCTCCTCCCAGACCTGGATCAGGGCATCAGTGAGGTCATACCCTCATGCCACTCTCATGGAGTCTGTTTCTGACAGTGGGGTCAGAAACATGCACACCAGTAGCTGCTGGAGATCATTGTATAAGGCTCTTGCAGTGCTCTTTTTGTTCCTCCTTGCACAAAGGAGCAGACACTGGTCCTGCTGTTGGGTTGTTGCCCTTCTACAGCTCTGTCCAGCTGTCCTGGTGTAAAGGCCAGTCTCCTGGTATCTCCTCTTTGTTCTTGCAACTGTGCTGGGAAACACAGCAAGAAGAAAGGAGACAATGGAGGCAAAATACAAGGAAAAACTGCACTAAATGGGCAAAATCATGGACACTACAGTGACAGGCTAAAGTGGCTTTCCTGAACTTTTCTCTTCTCACACATTGATTCGCTAAGCTGAACAGCCACTCAGAGTGGTCTCTCTTGCTGACAAGGCCTGACCAGCGTGATGCCGATTCAACATGGCAAATCGGCCAAAAACTCCTGACAGGGCCCGACCAGTGCCAATGGTGTGGGATGCACCAGAAAGATGAATCCCGAAAGATGGTCTCCAACATCTTGACAGTGACCAATGACCGTCGGCTTGGTGTAGCATGGTCTAAAGACATAACACCTCTGGCCACGGCTGTCGCCGGCTCAAGGGTGTAATAACTGAAAACACTGTTACTGAAATCAATATGGCAGGGGCTGACTGCTCTCTTTACACAATGTAGACAGCAGTAGACCAACAATGTTTAAGTTATAGGAGATTTGCAATAAAGATTAATGATTTCTTATAGGTTTCCTGACAGCAATGGTTTATAAAACAGGAGTAAACCAGGCCTATATGTATAATTATAAAGGATGACAAAAATGTTTATGCATTATTGAGTACTTTATTCAACATCAATTATATAGTATCTTCCCAAATCTTACTTAAATTTTTATAGCAAAACAAGTGACCGTTTATTTTAGGTGCTTGGCCAGTCAGTTTGGGTGGCCGCAGCATCTTTAATTCAACTCAGGAGTTAATGTCTGTCTAATCTAATACACAGGTTCAACAAGCTGAACTTTAGTTTTTGCTCAGATGGCCAGTAAAGTACAAGAGGAATTTATTGTTTCCCACAAAGCCATGTGTGTCAAATCTCACATTTAGTGTTTTGTTCTGCTATATATAATCAGTCAGTTCCAGTACTACCACTGAATCAGGCTGAAGTGTCAGGGTGTAACCGTGTGTTTAGAAGGCACCACCATTATAGGAGAAAGTAAAAATAAAAAAACATGCAATTGCTCATACACTGTGTGATTTTGTACATCAATAGTAGGTTTAGAACGGCTTATGGCCACATAGAGTGTCCTCACATGCCTCAGCCTTTTGGAAGAAATGTAAAGGCTTAGCACAAAATAAGTATATACACACACACATGTGTGCACACACACAATTCAGTTTGTATCTAAACATGCCTTATATCCTCTATTCTGTGGTGGAAACATGCTAATCATCCAGTTATTGTAACAGTTATCATTACTCTACATGCAATTTATGCATACTTGTTTATTGTTTCTACAAGGCATACTTTGGAATTTAAGTTGCATTAGTTATATTATTTCCTTTAGTACTATTATTTTGAAGGTCACTGCTAAGTACAAGTCATGCTGAGTTGTTCTTGCGAATAGAACTCTCACACCAGAGACTTTTAAGCTATCAGCAAGCATGGACATTCGTCTGCTTTTCTGAAGATTGGTGCTTTGACATATAGACAAAGTGAATGAAGATTATAAGAAAATGTAAAGAACCAAGGACTAAGCTGTTCTTTCGTAGCATGCAGCCAACAAGGTATTTATGTTGTTTTTCTGTATTTACTTTGGTAAAAATATTGTTTTACATGCCATGCATGCTAGCGTTTTATGTTATGCTAATTTGAGTTATGTTGTGTATGTGTTTTAGTTTTCATGGTGAATTTGGAGAAGAAGTCTTCGAATAAGGGAGCTGTCAGTAACTTTGTACAGTTCCTTCATGCAAACTTTAATTGTAAACTCCTGTAAATTTTTTTTGCAGAAATAATTATTTCTGGGAAATTCAAAGCAAACTATATATATTGTTTTCATAATCATGCTTGCATTTCTGTCTTTGTGACGACACTCATTGGCATAATCGCTTTTCAATGTATGTTTAAAACACAAGGAATTTGTGTCTGGTACAGAGGCTCTCCACTAGTGAAAGCGTTCAACTGAGGCAGCCATCTGCGGCGCCATTATTTTTCACACATACACACACACGGTGGCACTGCCCTGTAAAGCACTTTTCTGGCCACTGGGGTCAACTTGGGGTTCACTGCCTTGCCCAAGGACATTTTGACATGAATACTGGGGAGACCCAGAATCAAGCCGCCAACCTCCTGGTTAGGAAATGACCCGTTCTACCTTCTGAGCCACAGTCTCCCCTGCGTAATGCATTCCCTAGCTCCATACCCTAACACTTAACCATCAGAACAAAATGCCTAACCCCATCCCCAACCTTTACTCTAACCCAGACCGAAACCTAATTCTAACCTCAACCTTAAAACTCTTAACCTTCAAAAGCCCTTTGAAGTTGACAGGACCAGCTGAAATGTCATCACTTCCCAAAAATGCCTTCATTCTGTTGATTAAAAACTTGTGCTTATCCTCACTATGTAGCAAATACAAGAACACACACACAAACATCACTGACAGCTGAGTGTAAACACTCTCAGTTTAATAAATTCAGAGAATGAACTGACATTTTTACAATGTTATATGGTAGTAGAAGGTGGTGTATAATTGTTTAAGTGCTGCTGTCTCTCCCACACAGAGATAGTGTAGGTTTCTTTCCCTCTCATCTCATTCATCTAGCATAGAGTGTGGCTGCTTGTAAAGTCCTCCCACTCTGACATGAGTTTCAGACTGGCATGCTAATTGAAAACAGCACTCTTCCCCTGCTTCCTGCCTTTTCAGCTGCCTCATACAGACACTACACACATACCACATATAGTACCTGGGTGTAATGCAGTAATAGCCAAAATACCATAGATAGCTGGACAGTAAACGTGTTCTATATATTCAGTTTAGAAAGTCAGACTATAGAGCTTCGGTGTGTTCTCTTCCCCACTATATCCCTATAAAATCTAGCCCTGTGTGGTACACAGACAAAATGAATAATGCAAGATTTTGTTTGATATAAAAATACCGAATACATAAGTCAATTGCCAATGTACCTGACATGTCCCCTCCGTTTATAACAAGACAAGGCGACAGCTTCTTAACCCAATTCCCACTGCAGCCTGTTGTTTTTGTTTTTCACTGCTGTAAAGTAGCATGTGTGCAGGTCACAAACTGCAATACTCAGATTGCTAACTATGTAATACTAATCAAAGCGTTTTTATGTAGGAAAATCCTTTGAGAAATTAAACAAAACAAAACAAATCACCATATCATCAACACCAATCAGAATGTGTCAACAAAGAACTGATGCACTGGCCAAATACAGGATGAGATGTTTTACCATGTAACACTGCCCTTCCAAGAAAAATGACAGCATCAGTCATTTCAGTAAATGTCCCAAACAACATCTAGTTATGGTCAATTGACAAAGGTCCTAGAAGCCATAGGAATTCTGACTCGTGTCTGCGAGGAGCAAAGCAGGAAACAGTGTGACATTGTTATAGAGCCACAAAGTCCACAGAGGGAGGGAATCCAGATGGTTGGATAGGTCAACAAAACATCAGATGTTGACACAGGAGACCACTATTCATTTCTTGTTTTCTACCGTCAGCCAACATTTGTTTCTTTTAATTATTGACTGTGATTGTTCCTAAACCTCAACCAAGTTGTTTTTGATACCTATACCTAACCAAACCTTAAATCAGATCTGAAAATGGTCCAAATTTTTGTAATGGTAAGGCAAAATCAGAACCATTAGAACAAATATGACATTCCAAAAGGCATGTTACATTAAATATTTAGTTATTTAATTTGAAGGACTTGTATCCGAACAATCAAGGAAGCCCATCTTGAGAAATATATCCATGAGTTTGAAGGCAAATGCCAAAACACTGCACAGCGGTTTACTGTAAAACAGAAAGATATTGTCTTTTGTTAGATGATTGCGAGGTAAAAAGTAGAAATAAATCATTCACATTATAAAGTAATCATTTAAACTACTATAAATTTTATTCACAAGGCAGTTACTATGAGTTGCAAATTAAATTATTTGGATTATTGATTGTGCTATAATTATTTCTTACATACACTATTTTAAAGAGAAAAGAAAGTCATTGTGTTTTTCAACTGTAAACAGTTATTGTGTTTACAGCTTTGTTTACAGTTTACAGTGTTTAAAAGTCTTGGACTGAAAAAAGTGGTGTTTTTGTATTTTTTCTGGTCACAAATAGGGTGTTTTCATCTGACCTGACTCCATCCATCCACAACAGCTCCGAAAGGTACACAGATTTTTAACCTTTAATCTTCAGATGTAGTCATTCTTAGTCTAAACCATACACAGTAGTGGTCAGCATCTAGTCTAGTCAGTTAAAGCATTGTAGTGAACCTCACTGATGCTGAAGTGTGTAGCTGAGATATAGTCTCTTCACATACCTTTATATCTTTAATAGAACTTTGAATCACCTTGTGGTCAACCAACCAACTTAACAGTATACACTAGTCAAAGGTTTGACACACTTTCCACACCGTTATCATAACAAAGCTGAGCAGAGCTTATCGTTACACAGTACCTCATTGTGAGGTTGAGTACACAAAGAATAGGTACCTAAGGACAGATGGCATGACTGTGACTGGAATGCCTACCAGAACTCTGACAGTGTAAGGTGGATAGCCTCACTGCAGATATGGTAGTGTTGGAATTTCCATCACTGTCACTGATTTAACTGAAACAGAGCCTAAAACACTTTTGGAACTTTACGTTTATTGATGTTTACAGAACTGACAGTGTTACAGAGTTTCAACTGGAGTGTTTCACCTTATATTTTCACATGGAGGGTGAACATTCGTGATATTTTGAGTTGAAGGCTGTTTTTTGTGTTTAAGTTAATTTAGCTCAGTATTCTTCATCCTAGATGATTCCACCTCCAGTACCAATGTAACTATGCCACAATACAGCTGTCATTATTTTCTTGTATATATGATTTCTTTTCCCAGATGATTTAAAATAAGGATTTGACCTATAACTTAGTGCAGCAGTTCTGGAGTTTATGTACTGATTAACAGATATTTATGAACTGTAAGCACTGTTTTATGCATGTTTTGATGTCTGACAACAGAAACAATAAATTTTGTAAAAGAACAGTATAAATAAAATGTGTGGCTGAGGTTGGCTATATTAAAGCACAGTATAGCTAATGACAGAGCTCATAGGTTTAGCCAGAGGAGTGAAAATTAAGTGGGGTGTGTCTGCCTCCAGTCAGCACCAGATTTTGGCAGACATGATTTGTTGTATGCTGACAGAAAGAGGAGGAAGAGAAGAGATGTTTCTATTATCCTAATGTTTAGGCATTTCAGTGTTGATGGAAATCTTTTCAAAACAAACTTAAAAAGGCAAGTGGATGCAAGTAATTTTTACATATAAACAGAATTCTCAAATTGCTATGGTTTACTGTGATCAATAGTTTAGGCCTTTTTTTTTAGCTTTCTGCTTAAAGGTGTGAGGTCTAATATGTAAGTAAGTAGCAGTACTAAGTAAAATACCTTGGGAGCGGGGAGGATGAATAAAGGTAGTGTAACTGGATTATGAACTGCTATTCCTTGAACAAGTGGCAGCGGCAGCTTTGCTGTCCAGGAAGATGTCAACTGAGAAGCCAGAAGTGGATTGTTAGACCCCACAGTAGTATTTACAGAAGTATTCAGTACTTCTCATCAGAGCCAGGCTAAGATGGAGTCATTGCTGTGATTTTCACTGTGGACTGTTAGTTTTGGATGGATTGTGTGGTCGACATCATTGTGGAGGGAGTGTCAGCATGCGTGACAAGGGCTTTTCAAAGTGCAACTTCAAACAAAAACAAGAGTACACACCCAATACCATCAGTTAGTCTAAATCATTAATATCACAGGGTGCTAATCTCTTACTGATCATTTTGATTAGCTGTCAGACTGAGGGAAAGGGCCTATGCAGTCACATGAAACGACAAGAGGCAGTTTAAGAGGGCATGCTCTTAATCTGTTCACTCTCTGTAACTCAGTGTGTGTTTCTGAGGGCTGTGTTCCTCTGCAGAGTTAATATTTTCATCTGTTCTTCAAATAGAACTACTTTCTACCAAAGGAATAACCCTTACAAAATCTGTTGACAGTGTTACCTGGATTATTGAGCACAACTGAAAGATTGCACTCTTTTTTGTTTGTTTGTTTGTGATCCTAGCTCTGAGCTCATCCAATTTGTTTTCCAGAGACTGTACGTTAGCTAGGAAGAGGCTGGGTAGTGGCAGTCGGGTAGCACAAGCTGTTAGCCTAGCATGGAGCCCTCCTTTCTTGCCCCATCTGTGTCTCCGTCTCCACATCGCTGTCCTGGGGTCAGCCTACTCGCTCGTGCTTGGTGCTTCGGGGCCTTCCTGGAGTTGCTGGTGGTCGTTGTTGTTGTTGTGGGAGTGGACAGTGAGTTGTAGCTCTGGTGGTATGAAACCAGTAAATTCACAGTGCCTGTGTGAGTTGGCGATGTCCAGCAATGCCTGTCTGTTGTATGTTAGAAGTGCTTGACATTTGTGCACTGCAGAAAGAGTAAAAAACACACAAAAAAGAAAACAAAAAAAAAAGCCAGCATTCGAGAGTGGAATGTGCAAACACGTCTGCCTCGGTGGGCACCATCTTGCAAGAGCTGCAAGGTGAGAGAAAAATACTGTTTGTGTGTTATTATTTACATGAAGCAACTTTTAATTCCTATTAAATGCATTGTCCTACACCACCCACGTACTCAGTGCATTATGCTGTTCCATATTTTTTCAGTGTAATTGAATAGTGGGGCAGCCATCCCTGGTAGGCTAGTGGTTAAGGCGCAGTGCTTTCACCGCTGCGGCCTGGGTTTGAATCAGGGTTGTGTCAGGACAGACATCCGGTGTAAAACACATGCCAAATGTCAACATGCGAGTGTGACGATTCGCTGTAGCGACCCCTAAATGGGAAAAAGCCGAAAGTGGCGTTCATTCATATTTGAATAGTTGTGGAACTGAGTGCATGGTTGGTGATTGTCTTATTAACCACCACATTATGATTCTCAGTCCATGTGGTGCTGGTCTTCAACATTTATTGAGGATTTGTTTGCAATATGGGTTAGAGTTTGACATCAAATATAGTGCTGATAAGAGCAAAATTATGATCAATAGAAGTAAGGAAAACAGGAAATGTGTATTCTCTGATTGCTTTCTGGCTGGTATTGCCCTTGAGGAATGTGGGAACTTGCTGGGGGATGGAGGCAGGCAGGCAGGCAGCGTGGGAGCTTCTCCTAACATACAAAGCCCTTAATGACAAGGCTCCATCGTATCTTAAAGACCTCGTAGAGCCTTATCATCCTAACAGAGCACTTTGCTCTCAGAGTGCAGGTTTACTTGTGGTTCCTAGAGTCCACAGAAGCAGAATGGGAGGCAGAGCCTTTAGCTATCAAGCTCCTCTCCTATGGAACCAACTCCCAGTCTCAGTTCGGGAGGCGGACACCCTCTCTACCTTTAATATTAGACTTAAGACTTTCCTTTTTGATAAAGCTTATAGTTAGGGCTGGATCAGGTGACCCTGAGCCCTCCCTTAGTTATGCTGCTATAGGCCTAGGCTGCTGGGGGGCCCCATGATGCTCTGAGTTTCTTT
>NW_018127994.1:958333-967732 GCF_001952655.1 Monopterus albus
TTTGCCAGTCTTTTCCCGGTCCCCCTGCCGTGTCTAGTTTTCCTCTCTCTGCTTCGGATCTCTCCTCTGGACGCTGGATACACAGCACCACCAGCTACAGCCGTACAGGTCGATGCACAGTCTCCGTTTCACCTATCTCTGCTCTCCATATCCCTGTGTTTCAGCTATCATCGCCTCACCACGACCAGCCCAGGAGTGATCCCAGCGTCCACAGCCCGGTACCTCTTTATTCATCTACCCATTGACTGTGTCTGTTACCGCCAATCAACACCTGGCCATCTCTCACCATACCCATACTGTGTAAATATGATCTATCTTATCACCTGTATATAAAGTACTGCTTGCACCGAAGCCAGCCGCCTGGGTCCGCTCAATTTTTTTCCGCTCGCTCACCTATTTGTCGAGCGGCCCTAACACATCTAGTGACATGTCATGACATTAAATATAAGAAAATATTATGATTACGATTATGGTTAAAGATGTCATAATAATAATAAACATTCTGTCTTCTAACAGTCATCAACTTTCCTATCTAGTTATCCTTGACCATATGCACCTTTATGGAGACTTGGCTCAGCAAATCCATCTTGGACATTGCAATACAGCTGCACAGGGGCCACATCCACAAAGCAGATAGCATAAGAGAGTCATCCAGGAAAAAGGAGGTGGAATCTGCTTCTACATAAACAATGGCTGGTGTAAAGATGTCACAGTGTTGGAGAAAACGTGCAACACAGACATAGTGGCATTATTTATTAACTGTAGACCTTTTTATTCAGTGTGGGGAATTTTCCTTGTTTACCCTGGTCAGGGTTTACATCCCACCTCAGACCTGTGCTAGCCAGGCATTGGAACACCTAGCCAACCAGATAATTTGCATGGAACGAAAACACCCAAGCTCCCAATGCATTGTCTTAGGGGAATGTAACAGAGTAAACCTCACCCTGGAACTGCCTAAATACAGACAGCATGTCAGTTGTCCCACCAGGGACACAGGAGCACTGCTACACTGTAATACAGGATGTCTATCACTTTGTCCCTTGTTCAGTGCTCAGATTTTCTGATCACTGCATGATCCATCTCATTCTGACTGAAAAGGTACAGACCTGCTTTGACTGCACAGACTATAAGCAGCTCCAAAAGAAGCTGCTTCTACAGACCTGAATGAACTTTTTGACACTGACATCATACATCAGCTTTTGTGAGAATGTGTGTGTGCCCACCATGACCTTCTGCACATACAACAAAAAAAAGCCCTGGTTCACAGTAAGACTCAAGCAGCATTGTCATGTCAAGAAGGAGGCCTACAGAAGAGGGGACAGGATCCTATACAACCAGGCCAGAAACACACTGACAAACACACTGGTTTTGGCCCACCTGAAGGACAGCGTACACCCCCTGCTGGACCCCTGCAGTTTGCCTACTGGGCAAACAGGTCAGTAGATGAGGCATCCAACATGGCACTGCGTCATCCCAAACCTCCAAATAACCAGTCAACACCTATCCCTAACCTATCAGGTTAGGGAGAAGAGAATGAGGGAAAAGTGCTACTGTAAGTCTTTACTATCAGAATGTCCCAGTAATTCCCTAAAAAGTCTCCAGTTAATCCAAAATGCTGCAGCCAGAGTACTGTCAGGAACTAGCAAGAGAGATCATATCTCTCCCATATTAGCTACTTTCCACTGGTTCCCTGTAAAATTCAGAATAGAATTTAAAATCTTTCTCCTAACATACAAAGCCCTTAATGACAAGGCTCCATCATACAGTATCTTAAATACCTCATAGAGCCTTATCATCCCAATAGAGCACTTCGCTCTCAGAGTGCAGGTTTACTTGTGGTTCCTAGAGTCCACAGAAGTAGAATGGGAGGCAGAGCCTTTAGCTATCAAGCTCCTCTCCTTTGGAACCAACTCCCAGTCTCAGTTCAGGAGGCAGACACCCTCTCTACCTTTAAGATTAGACTTAAGACTTTCCTTTTTGATAAAGCTTTTAGTTTTTGTAAAATAGTGCTTTATTACCTGATGGGATTTTTGACAATCAACCTTCCAGTATCCATTTAATTTAGTGAATGGCTCATTATATTGAGCTTCCCTCACAAAGAGGGCACAAACATGCACTTGTAATGAATCAGCATGATGTTTTTGTTTTAACAAATGTGATTTTATTTGTTTGTGTGCATGTGAGGTGTCTAAATGTGATTATAATCTAGCAAAAATCTTCCACATGTGCAAAAATATCAGCATCTTATAGCACCTGTCACTTTTTGGTTGTTGCATTTTATATTGTATTTGTTTACTGGTGACTGGTGAGGGGCCTGTTTTGATCTCAATACAGAAGACTACAAGGCAAGGATCTATATCAACAGTTACACAATCAGCATATGTTAATAATACACTGTCTCCTGCTGCCATTGTGCCAGAGTTCAAACTAGTGTACTGTATATATCTGAAGCTTTTACATCTTTGTTTTGTATCCTTATGATATGCACTAAGCTCGATAATAAGGCTTTATAGTACAGGGCAAAACTCTGTTTGTCCTTGATTTAGTTATCTGTTGCATACTAATGTGAACATGGAATAGCCATCAAAGCTAATTATTCTTGTGCTGTAAAAGATGTGATGCTGTTTCCTTGGAGTGAGAGGTACTGGACAGAGACAGACAAATAAGATGAATGCCAGACACCATGCTTAATCAAATATTAACCTCTTGGAAAGCACCATGAGTATGCATCAATCCACCCTACAGTGTTAATCAGTCAATAATACACAATTAAATGTGCCAAAGATTGGTAGAGCATTCATATAGGAACTCAGTATATGAGTTAAATGATGTTTACCCATTATCTGGCCCCAAATAGGGGGTCAGGCCATGCCATCATAAATCCTAAAAGCCCCACAACAAGCAACACCATTTTCCAGACCAAACCTGCCCTTAACACAAAGAATCCCTGACCCCTATCCTCATCCAAGCAAAGAGCAGATATGTGGCTTCACACACATACAGCATCTGCATTGTATTAGCTCGGGTCAAGCAGTGGCTGGCTCAACTGTTTTGACCTGTAAATATAACTGATCTGTGTTGTTAGATATTCTTTTCTTGCATTTTTGACCAGGTTGTCCAGTGCTAATGAGAACATATTGGAAACCCAGTTTTCAAGTTCAAGAAAATTAAGCAAATGTACATGAAAACACTATGTCAGTATGCTTTGTTCTGCCCAGAATGAAGCATACTAACATAGTGATATGCAAGACAGAGTAAGATTTGTGTTTTCAGCTATCTTGCCTCCATAATTGTGATGTTTGAGTCTATTTCTATATCAGTTGCTGTTTTCATGGTCAAGCACGAGCTGTCTCCATCAGTCTAGTTTTCATCTTATCTTGTCACAACAGGATCCAGGACAGAAGGTCAGAACTTGCAAATACAGTCTGTTACTCTTCTGAAGACAATCACAGACCTTAAACAAGCGAGTACTATCTGTTTCTTTCAGATAACAGTGGATAGAAAAACATGAACTAATACAGGGCAGGAAATGGGGGATATAGAGATAAAGAGAGAGAAAGACCCGTTGTCAGTGGCCAGATTTAAACCACCTGCATCGAACGTGTGTGCAGAGCACCAATAGCCAAATTGCCTTTGTTAATAGCAAAATCCTTTAACTTGTTCCATTCTCCTAAATTGTTTCATGTACATTTTGGTCATTTTAAATTAAATACAGCTTTTATTATTATTATTATTTGTTTTTCTTTTGATGCGTTAATTATATTTTATTTACACTGGGGATTGACATCTATAGGTGGGTTGAGATCATTTCACCTGCCAATGAGTCAATGGTAAATCAATGGCAAGCCCATGTGAACTTCCAGCAGCATAGACTGCACTTGAATCACTGGAAATAAACATGTGAAGCTCAGTAATGTGTGTTTGTGCATGTTCGTGCATGTGTGCATATGTACTGATGTGAGTCTGTGGCTCTGCATATACTGTATGTGCCCATGAATGCCCCTTTGTCCAAATGATGTAGTACCCCATGGGTGCCAAGTCTGTGCACAATGTTTCAAAAGCCTTGTCAGAGGGCCTCCAAACCTCATTATAAGCCTGACTGCCATTATGCTCCAGAAATGCACACACACACACACACACACACACACACACACACACACACACACCCACACACCCCTTTTAATTCCTTGTGGGGACTTCACAATGACTACCATTAATTTCTTGGAGGCTTACCTTAACTCTTTCCTAACTTCAAACCAAGTTGTCTTCCTAAAATTTTATCATTTATTAAATATGAACACTAAACCATAAAAAAACAGGACTTAGGTGCAAGAACACTTACTGATCAAGGCAACACCAAGCCAAGAGACGCCTGGTCAGGGTACCAGTGCTAAGGGCATCACCAGGGAGGTGGCACCCAAACAACCCAGAACAAAAACTGCATTTCTTCAGAACTGAAAGATCCAGCTTAGCAACAGCTTTGTCTCTGTTCTGTTGGGCAAACTCAGACAGTACAAATGCACATATACAGAATACACATGGAATACTCACATACCATTATCCATACTAGAGGAGGCACAAGAACTGAAGATATCTTGAGATACCAAGGACTGTTACACAACTCCCTCTATTAAGATGAATGAAAAGACTTCTAGTCAAGCAGTGTCTGCTGCAGCAGGAGTCAGAGAAAAGTCTCAAGCAGTTGATTACCAAGGAAAATAATGTCATCCCACTCCATTGCTCTGACAATGCTTGTAATGCAATTGCAGTGCAATGCTTCTGACACAGTACTTTCCTCATTTCAGTATCAGAAACAAAAAGCTGAGAATTGTTTCTCATTAGTCTCCATCAGCATGTTTCTGGTTACCATGAATTTTTGGGAGCGAGAATGCATCTCAGACGATTCAATTTACAAAACAGATTTCAAAAAGTACAGGAGCCAGCAGGCTCATGTTCTGAATAAGACTACTTTTGACTTCATGAGCAGCTGTTTTTCTCTACACGGTCCCTGCTCCATTGTCAGCATACCCTGATCACTACTACTGTACTTATTACATTCTCAGTCTCTCATTGGAAGGTTTAAAAATAAAGGGCCAGGACACCAGTTTTGCATGTCAAAGTCACAATATTCCCCATTCAAAAACAATGCATACACACAAATATGCGCTTAAACCATGCATACAAACAATTTAGGCACAAATCCGGGACTTACCAATACTGTCTTACCTTAATTCTTTCATGCTCTACAAACAAATTTATAACCTCCTGCACTGGGTGACATGTTTCTTCATTAGCAAACCACAGACCCGAATGTGAGGAGCTAGCAGAATGTAAGCAAAGGAGAGATCTTGTACATGTGCAGTTGATGTTGACTTGTGCTAACTTCAGAAAATTATGGCTTCTAGGAGCCTCTTGGGCTGTATTGATTTAGGGTTTTGTAATGAAAAATGTTTCAGCCAGTGCAGCAGTGTGTTTCCCTGATGTTTTTGTTTTTGAGCAACAGCTGAGAGCTATTGCAAAGACAAACACACAAATCCATGACTGACATCTGACAGACATTAACTGTGAGTACAGGCAATTCATTGACAAGTTTAGTCTCTGTATGGAGACTGCTGAAAGTACTATTAATATAGAAAATGACCAGCCTTATCCTTTAAGAACAAAACTGGCTGGTGCACACATCATGTTACAAACAAGTAGTGTGGTGTTTTTACATCCATTATAATAAGTATAAAATTCTGTATTTTTGGAAATGGGTCCAACTACAAATCTGGGCCCATACTCACAAATGCTGTGTATTTGGACTATTATAGTCTAATAAACGGTATACTACCCCGCCCTTCACCCTGCATAACCCCCTGGGTTGAAGTGGACCGCCCTGCTTTGTTTTTCCATTGTATTTTCTCTTGTGTCGGTCTTTGTTTAGAGGAGGAAGGGATACACCCATCTCACACACAGCAGCCAGCTGAGCAGAGTGAGAACAGATGATGTGAAGGATCACTTCATAGTCCAACAATCAGAGACTGTATGAGCAGTTTATCAAAGAGTTGTTAAGCAAACCAACACAAACTTGCACAAATGTGGTGTCTTCACCACTTTGCCTGTGTCCACTTACTGAAGTCCCCAGTTGTCTCTAAACCAACAAGTGAAGTCATCGTTTTGCCTCTAAACCAGTATAAGTGCCTCTTTCCACGCTGTGCTTGTGAGGCTAATGATTGTGGTGTGAGGATCAGACATTTACCCAGTCACAGTTGACGCTCTGCATGCACACACACCCTCCCACCTTCCTGGAACTTGATTTTAGTACTACGGTACCTCCTGAGGGCGGCTGAACTTTAGCTCCCAGAATGCAGTTCCAAAGCAAGTGAAATAAAATCTAAGTAAAGAACCTGGTATCTACAGCTTTCACAGCATGACATCACCAAGGCTGTGTCTGAAATCACTTACTACTCAATATATAGTATAATATTTGAATTTTATAAGCTTTAGTTACTTTTAATACCATTTATTTTCCTTGCTTATATATAATGCAACTGTATTGATGATTGTCAAGAACTACTGAGTAGGAACTGTCTGTTAGAATTTTGTGGAGACATAATGTCTGCATCTTTAATTAACCAGGTGGCCTGTTTTGCATCTTCACATAGGCCCGCTTAGCATTTTACAAGTTCTGTTTTGTCATATAATATTTTGTAAAGACAGGGGGCGTACAACTCGAGATGATCACTTGGCCCGTTTAGCATTTTCACAAGGTCTGCTTTGTCCTGTAATAACCTAGACAGACAGGATGTCTGCAGCTGCAGACAACCAATTGTCCAGTATTGTCATGATTCTGTCCCGCCTGTTTCCGGTCTCATGCTTTTATTTTGTTAACTTCCTGTTTTAACCATATCATAGCTACGGACTCTTCACCTTAATCAACACTCATTGTTTACACCAGTTTTCACCCCGTTAAAAGCAGCTTTCCCCCCACTGGAAAGCTGCCCGATTGTTCTAGACCCCAGCTCTGACTTTCCAGCATTTATTCTTGTGCCCGACTCCCTAGTTGACCCCAGATTGTTGTTTTGACCGCCGTGTTTTGCCTTATGTCCTCCAGATTCTGAATGCCTGCAGTGTACCGACCCTCTATCTCCTCTCTGACCTCTCGAGTGTAGATCTCCTGGCTGTATGTGTTTACCGGCGCTGACCTTGGACTGTATTATCGACTCGAATTGTGATCCTGGACTTGTACCGTTTGTTTGATTTATAGCTAGTAAAAGAATTATCCTCTACCTCAGTTCATCTGGCCTCATAATTGAGTTCACTACAAACACTTTTTGGCAGCATAACTCGCCAACCCTGACAAATACAAATTGGCACTGATGAACTCAGCCAGCTAACAGGATCAAGACTGGTGGGCCCGCATGAAACAAGCTCAGCCCACCAAGGAGCCGCTCTGGGACAGCTACGTACTGAACTGCACTGTCTGAATTCCCAGGAGACTGGCAGTACCGCTGCTGGGGTTTCTGCTTCTCATGCACCCATTGTACAGGAGCCTAAACTGTCCCCGTTATGGAGGTGAGGTGGGTGAGAGTCAGGCATTTCTCACACAAGGCAAAATCTTGTTTGAGATGCAGCCATCAGCATTTCCCATGGAGTGAGCTAAAGTGGTCTATGCTTTATCACTACTGTCTGGCAGAGCCAGGAAATGGGGCAAGGCAGAATGGACGGCAAGAACTGACCGCTGTCTTACTTTTGTTGATTTTGGAACTGAACACAATGTGCAGAGATGTGTTTACTGACTGCCGTTAGACAGCAGCACGGATTGGAGGAAGCAGCAGAGGGGATCCCAGATCTTAACAAAGTTCTACCAGAATATCAGGACTTGCATCTAGTATTTAACAAGACACAGGCCACTGCTTTACCTCCCCACAGACAATATGACTGTTCTATTGACCTGCTACCCAGTACTATGCCTCCTAGGGGCCGTCTGTTTTCACTATCGGTCCCTGAGCAAAAAGCCATCATAGACTGTATCACAGAGGCTCAGAAGATGGGGTTGATTTGGCCTTTTTCCTCTCTGGTGGGGGCAGGGTTTTTCTTTGTTGGGAAAAAAGATGGTGGACTCAGACCTTGCATAGACTATCGGGTGTTGAATAAAATCACCATCAAAAACAGATATCCCTTGCCACTCATGTCCTCCACCTTCAAACTGCTCCACAATGCTCGGATTTTTACCAAGCTAAATCTCAGAAACGCGTACCGCCTGGTTCGCATCAAGGGAGGCGATGAATAGAAAACCACCTTCAACACCCCATCTGTTCATTATGAATATCTGGTCATGCCATCCGGACTTACTAATGCACCACCTGTTTTCCAGAACATGATCAACGACATCTTGGGGGATATACTAAATAGGTTTGTCTTTGTCTATCTGGATGACCTTCTCTTATTTTCCTTTTTTTTCCAGGTCCAATACGCCTTATTTGATTTGATTTTTTTTATTTGATTTATTCTTTCAAGCATGTAAAGACAGTTGATATGTCAACACACATAATTTTACACATATACAACAAATGCTAATCCAATATCAATTTGCTTATACCTAGTACATGCTTGAATGGAGTAGGAAGAAGTCAGACTTATCCAGTCCTACCCCATGACATCATCTTACATCAATGGTTTGCAAGCAGTATCTCTACATAAATAATTCTCTTCTACACCACACAAGTAATATACTAAAAAATTATAACGGAGTGTTAACATTCTTACATAATTACATTCTTAAATAATTATCTTCTACACCACACAAGTAATATACTAAAGAATTATTACAGAGTGTTAACAATCATACACCACACCCACAATGTTCCATCTAATTAATCACTAAGCCTGTTCTTGCATATATCTTGATTGACACAGACCTTTATATTTATGTTTAAACTTGTCAATTCTATTACCATTTTTTATGTCCACACTTAAATTATTTTATAGTTTTACCCCACTTATAGAAATACAAAATCTTTTTTGTACGTATAGCATGAATTTTAAAATTTAACTGACCCCTTAAATTGTATCCCCCTTCCCTTTCATTAAATAGTTTTTGAATTCCACCAGGTAATAAATTGTTCCTGGCTTTATACTGTACATAAACACAGCAGTCTTATATCCCACTAAATCAAAAAATTTTAACAATTTAGACTGTATGAAAGCTACATTGGTGTGATCCCTATACCCCATCTTATGCACAATTCTTATCGCTCTTTTTTGTAATATATACAATGGTTGAAGTGAGCTTTTGTATGTATTTCCCCAGTTTTCAACGCCATACTCTAAGTATGGTAAAATCAATGAGGAATACAAAATACGCAGTGCTTTCCCGTCCAAAATATATCTAACCCTTGCCAATATCGATATATT
>NW_018127994.1:968419-982326 GCF_001952655.1 Monopterus albus
CAATCAGAGAGGATTTTATGTTTATCAATAAATGTATCTAATTTGTTATTAAAGAGTTTTTCCAAGATTTTTGAAAATTGTGACAACAGAGAAATCGGTCTATAATTTGTGAAGTTGTGCTTATCACCAGATTTATACAGTGGAATAACCTTTGCTATTTTCATATTATTGGGGAACTGCCCAAGTCGAAACGACATGTTAAAAATATGGGTTAATGGTTTGCATATCCCCTCAATTACCCATTTAACAGTTGTCATAGTGATACCATCACTATCACTAGATGTTTTGTTACCACATTTATTCACTATCTCTATAATTTTCTTTTCAACTATGGGCTTCAGAAACATAGAACTCATGTTCCTTTCGATTGTATTATTATTATTTATAGTGACGGATGTATCATCTGTACAAATGCTTCTTGCTAAACCAGGACCAACATTCACAAAGAACCTATTAAACTTATCTACTACATCCTCCAATCTATTAACCGGTGTATCATTATCCATAAAATATTGAGGGTAGTTACTCTTGCTGGAACTGTTTCCACAACATCCCTATTTTGGTTTTAATCCTGTTTGATCAAAACTAACGAGGAGAGAAGAAGCAGAGGGGATAAAATCAGATTACTGAGACGCAGCTGAAGCCAGCTACTTGCCAGACCAGATCAGCAATACTATGTAGTCACTTTATACTATACACATATGATACCATTTAACTGGTAGCTAATTTAGGGGTAGTTATGTTGCTTTAAAAACAAAATTCAGCAAAACAGTGATTTCTTTAGCTAGTCCACATAAAGTTCTTATTTCATTTACTATTGAAGGTTCAGCCACATTACACGTGTTTTGCAATTTTAGGATGTAACTGCCAAGCCTGTAAATCTCAATTTATTTGCCTCTGTTTTCTAGTCATTGTTACAGAGAGTGGAATATTTGTGCAACAGTAATAAATGGAATGTTACATATACTTAGAAGTTTTACCTCACAGTTTTCTCATAAATAAATATTTACCTAACCATATCACTGATACTCAGTAAATGCATACAAAATTGATTAAAACATTGATTAAAGTGAAAATTAATGGGCAGGGCAACTGCCCAACACTATGAGTGCATCCTATTTTCCACACTTCAAAGGTCAGACCTGTAATGGTTAAAGCAAGGTCTTGGTGCTTTTGATTAGAGATCTTGAGCATTCAGAGAGACATGGTATAGTCTTCAGACACTTAGGTGTTAATGTCAAAGGCACTGTTTTGCATGTATCTGCAGACAATTTGGGTGCGTACTCACGTGATGGATTCCAGGAATCTTTCATTGTTGAGAAATTTTGCTGGCTTTCTTTGGCCAATTGTGTAGATATTCAGCAGTATGCTGTCAGATTTGTTTGATGAATTTTGTGCTTAAGAGAACAGATGTTTCATGTGTTGATGGTAGGACTTAAATGTTTTCATCACACAAAAGGATTTTCTCCTGATTTTCTCCTTCTACACCGTGTTTTAGAAGGAACTGTACATATTTCTCTCAGATCTGATTGCTAAAATGTTTTCCACTCTGGATGAGCTTTAAGATGGGATAGCATCCTTTCCCTTTCAATTTTATGACAAAAACAGACTTCAAAAAATACAAGACTATGAAAACTCTAAATGACAACAAAACTGTAAGAGTAAGTTCTTTGTAACATGTAACAATGTACTGCAGTGTAGACATGACTGACGCAGGGAGGGAGGGAGAGAGTATGTATCCGTCATGGGAATGCATGAGGGTGCGAAAAAGATACTGAACTAAGAGACAGAATACTTTATATGTATGTTTACACATGAATTTGAGTTTTCAGCTTAAACAAAGTAACTTTTCCATTCTGCTACTGTCTTTTCATTTATTAAAGTGTCAGTGCTTAAAAATATTAGCATTAATCCCTGTAACAAATACTTTAAGTGGGAACCAACATCTAAAGGGCACTTTGTATTAGTTTCAAACTTTGGGCAAACTTATTTAAATATGAGCGGCATGGCTCCATATTATGATCTCTCTGTTCTTCAATCACTCTACTCTACCACTTTGCCTGTCTGCAGTTTTTTATTATGCACATGAGCGTTTTTAAAAAGCTGATTAGAAACCTGGTTAGAGAATTGTAAGTTTCCTAGCAGAACTCTAAGAAATCAAGTACTTCCCTTGCTCTGATTAAGGAAACTGGGTTGTTTGGCCAGGGGTTAAATTGAGCCAGAGTCCACAAGAGCTGACCTTAGCCTTCTGACATCCAGATGGCACCCTGCTGGACTCCTTCTGCATCACAATGTTGGCAACATTCATACTTATTGCTTGACACATTCACATTCAGGCTGTCTTAAGCTGATTGAACAAATATAAAATGTGACTTCTTTTCTATGAGTGTATTAAATTGTTGTGTCCATTAAATGGCAACAGAATTGATGTGTGTCTCCACATTGAGAGGAGCTGTGTGCAATTTATGCATTATAAATGTTTGGCTGTGACATTTTAACCCAATTACTTTTATTTACAGCAAACAGGTCCTAGGATCCCTTTTTCCTTCTTTTTGAACAATTGTGAGCTGTATTTTCTAATCAAGTACCCAAAGAAGAATAAATTCTAGTTGCAAATAAACTTTTCACAAATGCTTTATTTTTTTATTTGCCATCAATTATATAATACAGTGCAGTTTATAGAAAAACAAATGAACAAAAGCTGACTTCTACTCTAAAGATAAAAAGGTGATATACTAGTATCCAGTATTAAGACTATTTATCAAGTGCAGTATGAAACAAAACCTTTGTGTCACCTGGGAGGTTGTTATGTGCTGTGATTCCTGCTCCTCCATAATCTCCCCTGTTTTTGAGTTAAAGAATGGCCTAATTACAGCCATTTTAAAGGAGCAAGTGACATCTTTTGATGTAACATTACCCTCAAGTTCAATTAGTCCAACACTTGTCAACCTCACTCAGCAGTGATGGCTACTAGCCTGAGATTTAGGCCCTGCCACTTACTGGATCTTTCAGATTCACCATAGTCTGCCTCTGCTGATTAGCTACACCAGTCTAACCCTCTTTGTCTGCTTACATTTTATTTTGGTGTGTCACTGACACACCAAAATAAACTGTGACTGTGTCACTGAATACATCAAGTTCTGTGAGAACATTGTCGTTCCGTCACGGACTGTTCGCTGTTTTCCTAATAATAAACCATGGATCACTAGTGAACTGAAGGCTTTACTTAACACTAAGAAGAGAGTGTTTAAGTCGGGAAATAAAGAGCAAACAGGTACTGAAAAGCAACTAGTAAGTAAAGTTGTATGAATGTACTATAAGTCAGCCATATAGTTACCCGGGATCACATGTGTCTAACTCAAGGCCCGCGGGCCACATCCGGCCCGCAAAATGATTATATATCCGGCGTGTTTATTTTGTTACAACAAACATACAACATAACATGGGGCTCTGAACTGGCATCAGTCAATAGAAAAATAATAGTAAGAGCTCTCTTCTATGCTCCATCTCTCAAGAAAAGATCCTCACACTCTCTTACTCTCTTACATACCCCGGATGTACAATAATGTCCTTCAAAACAAAAGCATGTTTCTTACAATGAGTAAAGGCGTATTCAATAATTAACATCTTAACAATATATATATACAGTTGCAATCAGAAATATTCAACCCCCAAAGATTTGTAAGGATTTATGAATAAAAATCTTTTCAAAGTGCAGGATTCTGCTTTGGATGACTTCTTTATGAGTTGAGTGATACATAAAATCAACACCGAAAATGTATGATGTAGTATATTTTGTTAAGATAGCCATGTCACAATTATTCAACCCCTATATAATATTGTTGTTTTTAAAGCTTTCTGACAGTTTTTATGGTCTAAAGTGGAGCTGAAACATCATTAAGCCTTTGGGAACTCTATAATGATCCTTCATTTGCTTCAGCTGTGATGCATATATAAACCCCGACCATGAAGGTTTTCAAGGTGAGTTGCAGTCATGGGAAAGACAAAGGAGCTTCCACAAAAGCTGTGAGAGGAGATTATTTCATCACATCTGAAGGGCCTTGAGTATAATTGGATGGTTCAACATGAATTGAGGGACAAAGTTAGAGAGTGTAAGGAGTCTTACAGGAGGAAGTTGGAAGACAAACTCCAAAAGAACAATATGAGGGAAGTGTGGCTTGGGATGAAGGAGATCATTGGAACTGGGGGGAAAGGTAGACAGTCTGCTGGAGGCACAGAGAGGGCTAACGAGTTCAATACCTATTTTAATAGGTTTAGCTCTCAGCCTTCCCCTGTCTCCTCTAACCCTTCTTTGGTCCCCTCACACCCTTCTCATTCACCTCCAGTGTCTCTCTCACAGTTCGCCTCTTTGCCCTTTGTGGTGAACTCGGTCCCTCAGATGTCAGTTTGCCCCCCTACTGGGGATATCCATCCCCCCCATCCAGCACCCTTCATCTTGTTTGAGTGTAACAGCTGGCCAGGTGAGAGGACAGTTGGAGAGGTTAAATCAATCAAAGGTGGCAGGTCCAGATGGCATTAGCCCCAGGTTACTGAAGGTGTGTGCCAGACAGCTGTCCTCTGTTCTCCAACACCTCTACAACCTGAGCCTAAGTCTGGAGAAGGTGCCACTTCTCTGGAAGACTTCTTGTTTGGTTCCGGTACCCAAGAAACCAGTACCATCGGGCTTTGGGGACTATCGTCCAATTGCTCTCACATCGCATGTGATGAAGGTGCTGGAGAGGGTCACATCTGGATGGGGATGGGGGCACAGTGAGAGTCACCTTTTTGATTTCTCCAGTGCCTTTAACGCCATCCAGCCTCCACTATTGGGAGAGAAGCTGCGGCAGATGGGTGTGGGTGGGTCGACTATTTCTTGGATCACTGACTACCTAACTAACAGGCCACAGTTTTTACGGTTGGGTCGAGTTCTGTCTGATGTGGTGGTGAGTGGTGGGGGGGCTCCACAGGGTACTGTGCTCTCCCCTTTCTTGTTCACCCTGTACACCTCAGATTTTCAGTATAACTCCGTCTATCTATCTATCTATCTATCTATCTATCTATCTATCTATCTATCTATCTATCTATCTATCTATCTATCTATCTATCTATCTATCTATCTATCTATCTATCTATCTATCTATCTATCTATCTATCTATCTATCTATCTATCTATCTATCTATCTATCTATCTATCTATCTATCTATCTATCTATCTATCTATCTATCTATCTATCTATCTATCTATCTATCTATCTATCTATCTATCTATCTATCTATCTATCTATCTATCTATCTATCTATCTATCTATCTATCTATCTATCTATCTATCTATCTATCTATCTATCTATCTATCTATCTATCTATCTATCTATCTATCTATCTATCTATCTATCTATCTATCTATCTATCTATCTATCTATCTATCTATCTATCTATCTATCTATCTATCTATCTATCTATCTATCTATCTATCTATCTATCTATCTATCTATCTATCTATCTATCTATCTATCTATCTATCTATCTATCTATCTATCTATCTATCTATCTATCTATCTATCTATCTATCTATCTATCTATCTATCTATCTATCTATCTATCTATCTATCTATCTATCTATCTATCTATCTATCTATCTATCTATCTATCTATCTATCTATCTATCTATCTATCTATCTATCTATCTATCTATCTATCTATCTATCTATCTATCTATCTATCTATCTATCTATCTATCTATCTATCTATCTATCTATCTATCTATCTATCTATCTATCTATCTATCTATCTATCTATCTATCTATCTATCTATCTATCTATCTATCTATCTATCTATCTATCTATCTATCTATCTATCTTTCTTTCTTTCTTTCTTTCTTTCTTTCTTTCTTTCTTTCTTTTAAAGTTTCTGCTGAATGTAATGAAGTAGATGACATGTATAATCTGGAACTATGGCCGGAGGTTATCTTTTGTGAAGCATTATTATGAGCCGCGCAAAACTGCGGGTAATGTTCACGCTGCTCTTTCTACTCGAGCTGGGATTTCTCTCGGTGCCAATGCAAGCTCAAGCCAATAAATAATATGGTGCTTAATGTAATATCATACAACTGTTGTGGCCTGCGCTTAAGTCAGAGCGTGGAGGATAAAGCGCACTGTTGTTGATGAGCTGCTGGAACAATGTGATATTTTGTGTCTACAAGAGACATTCCTTGTTAAGCAGGACTTAGGTGGTCTTGTTTCCATTGATGATGGCTTCCTCAGTGCCAGGGAATCAACTACAGACCTTGGGCTCAGTATCAAGCGAGGAAGATGTAGTATATGGATCTATTTTTCCTAGCGCAGTAATACCCCTGTGTCTATTGACTGATTGATTGATGTTGTATACATGCATCGATATGTGTACTCTCTCTAAGTACAAGAAAGCAGTTCCCTTGTAAAAATGGCAACCTCCGAGTTCGCGTATTATTGTATTTCTTGTTGTACAAACACAACAGAAGAATTCCTGGAGGTGTGGCTATCCTGTGGTCTAATAGGTCAGATTCAATGATTAATGTGGTCAGGCTTGATGTGGACTGGTGCATTGCAATTGATTCAGGCCAATAAGGAACTGGTGATTTTAAATGTGTATGCCCCGTATGAATAGTAGTCAAATAATTGTAGTCAAAATGAGGAGGAGTATTTGTATAAATTGGCTTTTATTAGCTCTTTTATACAGAATGAGGGGCTTACTAGTGTATATATTGTGGGTGATATGTATGCAGTTATAACCGGTCCCTATGGTATAACATATAATTACACAAAGTTGTTTATTAGTTAAATTAAATTGTTAAATTACTGTTTATCCATACCTGACATCCTGAGCCCAAATGTTTCCTATATGTTGTGTACTGGGTTGCGGCCTCCAGCTCCGCCTTGTTTCTTCTTCATTTGTCCCACCGTTTGTCATATAAATACGATGTGTCATACCCTCTTCCCTTTTGATATGTTCCACTGGGAAGAGGTCAGTTTATAATCCACCCGTTTGAAAAACCCCATAGATGTCAGGGTGAGCAGATCAGAAGTACAAAAATACTCAGTTCCAGGTAGTAGGACTTACTACTACAGCACTTGATTGAAGGTGGAGGTAGACCCAGAAGATGGCCATAAGACTGAGTGTTTTAAGCTTTGAGTTGTGTAATGCACGCAGTACATTTCAAAGGCTGATGGATTCAATCCCCACTGATTTGCAGTAGGCTACTTTTCTAGTTTATCTGGATGCTATAATTGTTTGGCAGTATTTTCCAAGAAAATATGATACATCTTGATGGTTTGTTGGGAAAACTTCAGTAGGCAAACTAAAAAGTTAAATCATCTAAGTGTAACCTTTTTGCTACTCAAGTTTAGTACCTTGGTCATTTCATCTCTGCTGACAGAGTGATGCCAGATCCACCTAAAATGGATGCAATCGGGATGGCTTGTGCCCACAAATATGACTGAGGTTCAGAGCATTACAGGGTTAACTTCCTATTACAGGCTTTTTGTAAAGGTGTTTGCAGATATTGCTCATCTGCTGCATCATCTTGCAGAGAAAGGTAGGCATTTTCAATGGTGTGAGGACTGTTATAATTTCATAGACACCACTACATGGGCACAAACAAAGCTCATCCTGCTAAAAACCACTGCTACAGTTCAGTATACTCAGTAGCAACAGGTCAGCCCAGGCCCCCTGTTTGTTTGCAGTTACAGTACTAAGATGACTGTCAATCTTATCCCTGTTCAGCCACACTGGTCAATATGGTGCCATGAAATGTCAGAAGACAAAACATGCTAAGTTGCTACCTTTAGTATTAGACTTTCTTTTGGTTGATATAATAATGTTCTGTTATTAGTTAGTAACATTTTAAATATAACATTTTAATATAGTAAGGGAGGGTAGAGATGGTGTCTGCCTCCCGAACTGAGACTGGGAGCTGGTTCCACAGGAGAGGAGCTTGATAGCTAAAGGCTCTGCCTCCCATTCTACTTCTGTAGATGCTAGGAACCACAAGTAGACCTGCACTCTGAGAACCAAGTGCTCTGTGTTTGATACAATATAGTATTGGATTTTTTCAAATTTGTTTGGGCCAAATAAACTAAACTAAATTTGGTGTTATAAAAAGTCTGTTATTAGACATGATTTTTACTATTTTATGTGTTCAGAACAGAGCCATGTGAGAAACTGGCTGTGTATAGGCTTGAAGGACGTTTTCTATCTTTCATGTGAAACTCTGTATACTGTGATATACTCGACTACAAACTGTTCCAGACGAAGTGAGACACAACTGTGTAGGATAAGCATGTGTCCCAGTATGATTAGCGTCTAAGTCATGTTATCAGGGTGCGCCTGCCTACTATATATTATGTTGTATGAACCTATCTCACTCAGACAACTCTGTATGCTCATGCTGACTTGTCTCCTTGCTGCAAGTAAACTAATTACTTAAAAAGATTCCAGTGACTTTGTGGCTTCATTAAATATTCCTTTGACATCTTGGTCCTTCAAGCCGGATCCCAACATACTCTCCCTCGCCCAGGTTTGGACCTGATACCGTGCACGAGGGGAGTTTTGAGTCCTCTCTTAAGAAAGACCTTGGTCGTGTTCTCCATACAGGAACATTTTGACTAACGTGAGGCCAGGATCTGCTGGGCGAGTGGAAGGTGATGGGATTCTGATGACAAGCACAACTTCACTGGAATAGGTAAGAGAAAACTGTATGAATGGATAATAATGAAAACGGTATGAATGGATACTGACAAGGTGTAATCCTCCCTATTTTTGAGAAAATAGGAGACGGGTGGTTGGACCGTATAGTCCATAGCCTACAGTGGTGTGAAAAAGTGTTTGCCCCCTTACTGATTTCTTATCTTTTTGCATGTTTGTCACACTGTAATGTTTCAGATCGTCAAACAAATTTATATATTAGTCAAAGATAACACAAGTAAACACATCATGCAGTTTTTAAATGAAGGTTTTTATTATTAAGGGAAAACAAAATCCAAAACTATAGAGCCCTGTGTGAACAAGTGTTTGCCCCCCTGTCAAAACACTGGTTTATCGCACCTGAGTTCAATTTCTCTTGCCACACCTGTTCGCAATCAAGAAATCACTTAAATAGGACCTGCCTGACAAAGTGAAGTAGACCAAAAGATCCTCAAAAGCTAGACATCATGCCGAGATCCAAAGAAATTCAAAAACAAATGAGAAAGAGAATAATGGAGCTCTATCAGTCCGGAAAAGGTTATAAAGCCATTTCTAAAGCTTGGGGACTGCAGGACGAGACAAAAGTTGAACTTTTTGGAAGGTGTGTGTCCCATTATGTGTGGCGTAAAAGTAACACCGCATTTCAGAAAAAGAACATCATACAAACAGTAAAATATTGGTGGTGGTAGTGTGATGGTCTGGGGCTGTTTTGCTGCTTCAGGGCCTGGAAGACTTGCTGTGATAAATGGAACCCTGAATTCTGCTGTGTACCAAAATATCCTGAAGGAGAATGTCCGGCCATCCGTTTGTGACCTCAAGCTGAAGCGAACTTGGGTTCTGCAGCAGGACAATGATCCAAAGCACACCAGCAAGTCCACTTCTGAATGGCTGAAGAAAAACAAAATGAAGACTTTGGAGTGGCCTAGTCAAAGTCCTGACCTGAATCCAATTGAGATGCTGTGGCATGACCTTAAAAAGGCAGTTCATGCCCGAAAACCTTCCAATGTGGCTGACTTACAACAATTCTGCCAAGATGAGTGGGCCAAAATTCCTCCACAGCGCTGTGGCAGACTCATGGCAAGTTATCGAAAACGCTTGATTGCAGTTGTTGCTGCTAAGGGTGGCCCAACCAGTTATTCGGTTTAGGGGGCAAACACTTATTCACACAGGGCTTTGTAGTTTTGGATTTTGTTTTCCCTTAATAATAAAAACCTTCATTTAAAAACTGCATGATGTGTTTACTTGTGTTATCTTTGACTAATATATAAATTTGTTTGACGATCTGAAACATTACAGTGTGACAAACATGCAAAAAGATAAGAAATCAGTAAGGGGGCAAACACTTTTTCACACCACTGTATGTGAGAAGGCTACAGGTAATAAATAACTCCATGTGCACATTAAAATAACTAGTTCGACCACAACAAGACCAGTTGGACTGTGAGTTGTGATGCAGTAAGACCAGTAACCAACCTGTGAACTGTGTATTGTCAGGCAATGTTTGTGCGTCTGTGTGTATGTGTGAATGTGTATAAAGAAAATAGTAAGTAAATAAATGAATAAATAGGCCAAAATAAAAAATGGGTGGAGACAGTTAATCTCAACAGTGTCTCAGAGAAGTCAAACAGACAGTGGATACCTTACAATGACAACCAAGCTGTCCGAACTGCTGAAAACGAACTGTGCCAACACACACGGGGCTTCTCTGACTGGGCTTGTTACGCCATACAAACACACTGGCTGATCGAGAGGGGAGACAGTAGTTACTCAAGCAGTGTCTCAGACAATGGACAGTCACCTTACGGTGACAACGAAGCTGTCCAAACCTGAGCTGATTGATTGAGAGGGGAGAATCATCAAAGCAATCTAATAAAAAAGCAATCAAATACAGAAAAAAAAATTTAAATTGTGCAAAATGGGAAATAGTTGGCGTAAGAGAACTCCATCAGAGCTAACTGGGGACGCAAAATCTATGAATTATAAAAACAAAAAGAATGTCAAATACTTAGCAGAATGGGGAAAAATATGGTTTTATGGGTCAACTAACACAACCAGAATACGCTAAATTAGTCCAACAAATAGAAAAAGAGTATCAAAACAATAAAAAGAAACAGGAAGAGAAAGGGATCTTATACTTGTATAGCGCTTTTCTACACTTTACAGCACACTCAAAGCATTTTCACACTATTCGGCCACATACCAAACCGCTAATCCTCCAGTTATGAAACAACCCACTCTGCCTCTGGAGCCACAGCCGCCCCCCTAAATGAAACCAGAAGGTGGCTGTCAGAAGCCAACAAAAGGAAAAAAGGTGCAGAGAAAGGGAAAAAGATAAGCATAAAAGAAACTCTCCCCCTGGTAGATAAAGAAGATGAAAACATAGTTATGAGCACCAGAACACCTCCTGTACCAAATATGCAAACTACCCCAGTCCAAGTTCCCCCAGTTAACCGACCTCCACCCAAAAACCCACTTTATCCTGATCTTAGTGCAGTAGGGAAAGAAAATCTGTTTCACCCCTCGTGCTACAAAGAGTGACACTTACTCTGTCCCCCGCGCAACCCTTGGACTCTCTGATCACTGTATTAAAAGCTATTTTTGTTGTAAGCTTCTTTCGGCTTTTTTAACCAGGAACTCCCAGAGACGAAGCAGACCACTTGGATTATATAAAAAATAACCGTGCTGGTTTATTCAAAGAATCACAGGTAAAATTAACATTACACGTCCAGATCTCTTCCACCTCCAATCCTGCACGCAGGCAGAACCCAGTATGAAAGACCCTCAACCATAATGCCTATACAATATTATCACTTGGTTGGGCTAGCCCATACTACACAGGAACGTCAAACCGTGACGTCACCTGATATGCCAGTTTTGCAGCTGACCATAACAATAGTCAAAACATGAAGAAAATCAGTGTGTGTGGCTGTTGATTAAGTGGTGTGTATCTAAGAACATCTTGACATGACATCTAGTGACATGTCATGACATTACACATAAGAAAATATTAGTAGTAGTGTAGGTGACAAACTGTATGCTTCCTCTTCACAACGTAAGGGCAAACAGAGAGGCAACGGCCACGACTGTGTGGAGAGAGACCCTCTGCTCAAATGCCACTCCTCCAAACTGAGACAGCGCAGGGAGGAGTTTCAATGATGTACACGCCTTGCACTCTTCAAGACATGTCACTCATTAAAAGTCAGCTTCCGCCGTTGGAGCAGGGTGGAGGTCCATGGATTAAAGCGTTTCTGAGCACATGCGCCGGCTGCGTGCCAGCTCTGGGTGATTTCAGACGCATTTTCACAGCTTGTACTTCTCTTAGTATGCTGCAGGAAGTTGAAGCCTTAGCGGGCATGGACGGAGACGGTGATTCAGTCTCACTTCACACTGTAATACATGAGCTCTGGCCTGTAGTCAGGATGAATATCCACTACGAGCCCAGAGTGTAAAGCTGTCTCACATTCCTTCGCAGACGGGGGAGACAGGAAGTCAGTACCTTATCAGGGTACGTGAACTTCGGCAGAATTACAGTGGTGAAGATCCTGCAGTGGTTGACAGTGTTGGTTTACTATTCCACAGTGCTGTTGAGTCTTCCCTTTCTGTACATATCCAGCAGCTGTTGAAACAGGTGATATGCTTAAATGCTCTCCCCTTCGAGCAGTGGTCAGCTTACATCATTCAGTATATTGATAATGACAAAGAAGCTAAGGAGAAAGATGAGAATGAATTCTCCTCCTTACAAGCACATCTGACAAAAGCACAGCTTAAATAGATAAGAGATAAAGTTAACTCACAGAAAGCTGCAGATAAGCAGATGTATGCACAGCCTTCTGCTTTTTTACACAACGCGCAAGCACCTGCACCTGGACAGCCTCAGTCCTACTCATGGAATTCACAACCCGTGAGTTGTGGCTTTCAGAATCGTGGCAGACCACAAGCATGTGGTCAAGGCTCCAGGGCAAACAGGAGAACTCATGTGAGAGATGACAGATGTCTGATTTGTCACAAGAGAGGACACTGGGCGTGGAACTGCCTGGCTCTTTATCAGCAGGTGCAAGGACCAGCAGGAGCGCGTCCTGCTCAGGTTGCTAATGTACTACCATGTTCACCTTCAGCTCAATATCAGGCACCTGGATCTAATCAGATGCCTCAGCAATAGGGCTGCTGAAAGTCTGTAACAGGTGATTCTCTGAGCCCACAGACAATGTTTCTTGAACCACTAGTCAGAGTGACTATCAACGGTCGAGATCATTTGTGCTTGATCGACTCAGGAGCAAGGTACTCTACTTTAAACTCGCCACTCCCACGTTCATTTGCCAGAGGAGTGGCCGTTCTCTGAAGAAGTTCCTTGTAGGTGGAACAATCTCTCATTTCATCATTCGTTTCTACTTTCTCTATCCTCTCCCGTTAATCTTCTGGCACGTGATATTTTGTGTTTTCTGAATGTTAACATGATGATGTCATCGTGCCATGTGGACGTCACTTTTCCAGATGGCTCTGTTCACTGTTGTGCAACTCCAAAAGCCACATTCAGACAGATGTTGCAGACCACACCCTCTGAGGTTGATCATCTTGATCCTTCAGCTGACATTTGGTGGGGACTTGTAAACTCTCCTGAGAACTTGTACATACATTCAATTTATGGCTTCCATGGATTTCAATCCTTCACAAGTACACAGAACCTGCTGATCCGATGCATTGCACTTTTAATTATTCCTTGTGTGGTGATGAAAATGATGATTTTGATGCTCTCTGGGATGGCTTTATCCAGGGGATAGAGACGTCTGAGAGGAAAAATACAGTTGATGTGAAAAAACTGTATGTTGGGCCTGAAGGAGTGGCAGCTCTGAATGACCTGCCAAATGACTTTCAAAACTTGTACATGTTGTCTGAAAATTCTGCTCCTCACATCACTTTGTTAGTGAGAGCTGGAGCTGATGCGAAAAACCTTGGCCCTATGGTACACAGCTGTATAAAGGCTACTGACTGGATGCCTACACAGAATAGACATTTGCAGTTCTCCCATTTAACACAATGCTACGCTATTGAGCACAATTCACAGCTCACATTAACACTGGAAAAGTGTTTACTGCACAGAAATCATAACAGAGAAAACATTGATCATCCACTGACACAAACACTGTTAGACAGTTTGCCTTCATCTCTTTGGTCTACTTGTCCTACGGA
>NW_018127994.1:990672-1017460 GCF_001952655.1 Monopterus albus
TTCAGCTGCCTGCGTGCATGTTGGAGGTGCAAAGATACCTGAGCGTGTAATGTTAATTTTTACCTGTGTTCATTGAATAAATCAGCACTGTTTTGAAGTTACTTGGACTGCTTCGTCTCTCAGAGTTAGCGTGGTGAAAAGTACCGGGTCCCAACACAAGTAACTAAAGCTTACAAAGTAACTAGAGCCTATAAGAATCAAATCTTACATGTGTAACTGCTGTATGTTATTGTTTTAGTTGGAGGGTGGGGGTTACTTTTTTTTCTTAACATTTAAGGGAACCATGGTCTGTTCTCTTGGTGTTTCGTGATTTCATGAACGAATATTGCATAGAAAAATACTGTAAAGAGCTGTTAGGTATTTTTAGTCAAATAGACATTGGTTAGACACTTCATGTATTAGAAAAGTTTAGTGTAGACAGGATGTCTGGCTCAGGCTGTTAAATGCTTAGTCATTCCCATGGGGTACTTCAGGTTGTTTATGTTCAAGGATAACTAGATAGAAAGTTGATTACTGTTAGGAGACAGAATGTTTAGTATTATTATGATCTGAGATCTCCCTCCAAAGAGCTGCATTCTCCCTAGACAACAAAACAAGTTTGGACAGCAGCAGAACATAGTTAATGCACATGGTCAAGGATAACTAGATAGAAAAGTTGATGACTGTTAGGAGACAGAATGTTTATTATTATTATTATGACGTGTTTAATCATAATCGTAATCATAATATTTTCTTATGCTTAATGTCATGACATGTCATTAGAGGTCGTGTTAGAATGTTTTAGATACACACCACATAATCAACAGACAATCACACATTGATTTTCTTCATGTTTTGACTACTGCTATGGTCAGCTGCAAAGCTGGCACCGGGAGATGTCACGGTTTGGCGTCTCTCTGAGTAGAATGGGGTTAGCCCGAGGTAATATAATGTATAGGCCTGTTGTGGTTCGGGGTCTTTCATCTTTCAGCTGCCTGCGTGCATGTTGGAGGTGCAAAGATACCTGAGCGTGTAATGTTAATTTTTACCTGTGATCCTTTGAATAAATCAGCACTGTTTTGAAGTTACTTGGACTGCCTCGTCTCTCAGAGTTAATGTGGTGAAAAGAACGGGTGGTCAACAGAGCTGACCAGCAGAAATCGCCATATTGATTGTTAAATGCGTCCAAACGGTGAACCGCTTTCAGCACAATTTCTTCATGTTGATTCATTGCGTAAGAATGTATTGTTTTATCCATCCTTTCACATTTATCAACCCATTTTTACATATATACCCTTGTGCAAATTAATTGAAAGAAACTGCAATTTCTCATCTTTTCATGGATAGTCATGAATTTATGCAGGAAAAAGTTATAAATTTACATTTCTTTGTTCCTTTTTCCCCAAGGAGATGTTATTTAATCATTTTCTGATGCAATAATCAGTAGATGATGTAAAACATACCCTATACTATATCATCTGTGATTGCATTATAGTTCATATAAATAGTGATCCATGCTTTTAGGGCCTATCATTTCTAATCCAGTTGTTCTACAAGATGGATGCAACACCTAGAAAGCGTGCAAGTATCTTGACTTTACATGAACACACAGGAAAGACCTACAGGGAGATAGCAGGAGCTGTAGGGGTCAGTCTTGCAACTGTGAGCCGTGTGATCAAAATGAAGAAGGAAACAGGCTCTGTTTCTCCAAAGCGCAAAGGTAAATGTGGTCGAAAGAGGAAAACCACGGCCAGTGAAAACACAACTCCTGACCAAAGCTATTGTTATACCCCAGTTCTTTAAGTGAACAGATCTGAATGAAGACAGAGTCCGACTTGCTTCATTTTAGTGCTGGTTTATTTTGAAAGCCACAATAAAAAGTTACAGAAACACAAACCCGGAGTAGGAAGAAGTCAGACTTATCCAGTCCTACCCCATGACATCATCTTACCATCATTGGTTTGCAAGCAATAAATGATTCACTTCTGCACACACACACATTATACTAAAAAAGAATATAACAGTGTTAACATTCTTAAATCACACAATTGATATACTAAAGAATGGTTACAAAATATAATCATTGAGCCTGTTCTTGCATATATCTTGATTGACACACACCTTTATATTTCAGACATAATTCTTACACAAGATTAATAGAAAAATAACTGGTGTCAAGGTACCCTTCTCATAGTCGACATTATCTTCTAACCTTGAAGAACAGCACACATGAGCAGACTTTGAATCTTACTAAACTGCATCAATAACACATTAAAATCTAATAATTATCTGACTGATTTATTAATTTCTAACACTATGAAAGTAAAACGTTAGAAATGGGCATTGAAATACAAGAACTGGACTGAAGAAGACTGGAGAAAGTCCTTTTTAGTGATGAAAGCCATTTTTTCGTTCAGGGACAGAGAAGTCAGCATGTTCGGAGGTCACCAACTGAAAAGCTCTGCAATGCCCACATCGACCAGAGGGTAAAACACCCACAAAAAAAGATGTTTTGGGGTTGCTTCAGCTATTATGGCATTGGTAGCTTGCATCCAGTTGAAGGCATGATGCGTTCACCACAATACATTGAAATTCTCCGAAGAAAAGTTGCTCCAGAACTGATAAAGTTATTTCCTGATGGATCAGGTGTTTTTCAACAAGATTTGGCCCCGTGTCACACATCCAAACAGGTGAAGAATTTTTTTGAGGAGAATCACATTAACACATTGGACTGGCCTGGAAACTCTCCCGATCTAAACCCAATTGAAAATTTGTGGTCTATTTGTAAGCAACGACTTCGTGGAATGGACTGCACAACCATGGAGAAGATGATTCAGGTCCTAATTCAAGTTTGGCACAAATGGGACCCCAAAATCATCCTAGACTGTTGGAAATTGGTGGATTCGATGCCAAATTGCATCCAGATGCTTCTCAAGAGTCGAGGAGGTCATATCATGTACTGATGTGAGTGTTAGAATATTGGTCATATAAAGAAAATTGAGAAAAACTGATTTTTGTTTTTTCAGGGTTTGTTTCAATTCATTTGCACAAGGGTGTAACTAATTACCACTGCCTCTAAACAAGCTTCCTTTTGTAACAACATTTCCTTTTGGTTGGCTATCAGAGAAAACGTACAAGGTTATCTCTTTTGTTTGCATGGAACTCCACGTGAGGTGTCTTACGTAAAACCCAGAGTGGATTAAGAAGAAAAGTGGCCACATCTCCACTAACTCTATAGGGACCGTTATTTTTAAACTGTAATTGTGGATTTTGAGAACATTGACTAGTTCAAGACATTAGCAGCGGTGCCATGGAGTTTATACTGACTTGAAAGCTGTCTTCCAAAGTAAGAAGCTGACATCAATGGCAATAATTATACTGACATTTTAAGTTAGCAACATATGCGAAAACACGTTTTACAAGCCTTTGACTGGTCTAGCAAATATTGGGCTACTATAAATATTAGGCACCTAGCTAAATTAGATAACATCAACAGAACACAAAATTAATTTTTATGGCTGTACAAAATATTACAAATGATAATTGCTCATAAATCTCGCTGTTCCCTAGAGAAAACAATGTATTTGAAGCTACACAAATCACGTGACCTGCTGCCATTTTTGACCCCTCAATGTCGCAACTTTTCTAACTTAGCGGCTCTGGTAAAACCAATCCATTGCCGTTCACCAGAAGCGGAAGTTGTAAGCCATTGGCATTTTTCTCAAAGCGTCAGAGTTGTCCAGCTATTCATACAGGCTCTAAAACATTGCGCATTTTAATTAAAGTGTATTTGTTGTTGAGTTTACGAGATGAAACACAACTCGAACGTACCGGCTTTCCTCACCAAGCTGTGGACGCTCGTAGAGGATGCAGACACCAATGAATTAATTTGCTGGAGTCAGGTAACGCAAAAATTGTATACTGTTAGCATGCCAGTCATAAAATGTAACGCGAGGCAGACAACTAAGCTAGCTAGCTAGCTAGCTAGCTATTGAGGTTAGCCTTAAATTACCGTAGCGAGGGCAGCATCTCGCCACATCACACAATTAGCATTATTTACGGGTCCATCAGTCGTAATATATGCACACCACGGATTCACTTCAGGACACAGAACGACTAGCATGCATTAGCTGAAGCTAAACATCAACGATTAAGTAGTTACTCAATAATTTCCTTAGTTGTCTACCAGAAGGTTAGCTAACATAATAAGCCAAATCCAGTTTAAATCTCTTTGTCATGCCAGCATCCCTTCATCTATTATTTTTGGCACCGAGTCACAGTAAAGCTGTGATTGCATAGCTGGAGTTAAATTGTATAATACAATAGATCCAGTAGCCCTCGGAGAAACAGTTTTGACTGTCATGTTAAGGTTGATTGTTTACAGGAGGGCAACAGCTTCCTAGTACTGGATGAGCAGCGCTTTGCCAAGGAGATCCTCCCCAAGTTCTTCAAGCACAACAACATGGCTAGTTTCATCAGGCAGCTCAATATGTGTAAGTCTGCGTTTATCACCTGGGCTTAGTTTGTACATATCAGAGCACACGCGTTCTGGCATTAGTGCTATGCACCGGTTTTACAGAGGTTCAGAGTAGGCCTTCTGCCTGTCCACTGGATAAGGCTGTTTAATACTAGGGTTAGCCTGCAGCTGCACTCATATCCTAGATGTCTGTAGTGACACATAACCCAGTCAACTTTTACTGTCAGTGTTAGTTTTAGTGCACTGTAACTAATGTGCTAGGTGAATCAGGGACAGAACCAGGGCTGCAATTAGCAACTTTTTTCACTTTTAATTAATCTGACAATTATTTTCCCAGTTAATCAGTTATTTGTTTTGGTCTGTTAAATGTAATTAAATAAAGAGTAAAATGGCTGTTACAGTTTCCCACAGCTCAAGCTGACATGGTCACATAGCTTTCTTGTATTCAAACATATCAAACTCCAAACATATTCAGCATACTATCAGATATAACAAAGAATCTCATCATACTGTGACATTTTTGAAGCTAGTTTGAGCAAATGTTTTGCAGAACCAGGGTTTATTCTTTTTAAGACATAGTTATATAGATACAGGAGCTATAGTGGCCACAATATAAACATTTTATAAGTTTTTGGCCAAGTGTTACTTTGAATTCAGTGGTCCAGTGTTGAATCTCTGGTTTGGTGTTATTTAAGGGTCATTTTTTAAAATTAACAATTTAGGATTGAATAATGACAACCAGTAGTAGGACTTTCAAAGATGTATGATAATTGATTGATATATAGCAATAACATGTATCATAATATGCAAATTAGCATATAATCAAATCAGTATTGAAATGGATTAATTGTGTTCTACTGTCAATGCATTGTATGACTCACATGATTCCAATAAGAGGGCAATATGAATAAAATCGTCTATCATAGTACATCTGCCTTTTTTTTTGCAGAAATTGCATGTATTATGATAAATGTTTTTGTATAATCATTTAGGACACTAAAATACTAGCAAAATAGGAACATCTGTTCACTGTAATTCAGTTTAATTGCTTTTTTTTTGTGTGTGTTTTATTGAAGTACCTTTTACTGTACCTCCTGGGAGCCAAAATATGGAGTGAAAGGCAATAAAAGAATATCATAGTGCATCCTAGATCATCGCTCTTTCAGGTTTTCTTACCACTATAAGGTTTGTGTAGATTTTAAACCAGGTCATTACCACTGTAATAATGTACAGATAGCTCTACGTTACATTCATGGCCAAAAATATTTGCACTACTGTTCTTCTGTCAGACAACTCACTTCTCGTAGAAAATTGTTGCAATCACAAATTCATTGGTGTGGACCACACTGAGCATGAAGAAAAGACGGAAGGGCAAAGAATTGGCTGAGGATTTGAGAACCACAATAGTGGAAAAACATGGACAGGATTGTTTGAATGCTGGATAAAGAATCAACTTCCAAACAAATTCAAACTGACCTGCAGGCACAGAGAAGAGATCTTAGAGTAGCAGCTGGGAGAAGGAACCCTTCAAATCTGAGAGACCTGGCAAAAGAAGTGGTCCAAAATTCGAGTAGAGAGGTGGAAGAAATTCACTGATGGTTACAGGAAGAGGCTGATTTCGGTTAATTTGTCCAAAGGGTGTGTTACAAAATATTAAGTTAAGGGTGTCAGTAATTCTGTTCTGTGTGGAATGTATAAGATTTGGCTTGTTTCATCATTTTTGTTCCAATGCAAGCAAAAGAAATATACATGAGATTACCACAGAATTTTGATTGTAACAGTTTTCTGGGAGAAGTGGTGCGTTACCAGACAGAAATGCAGGGGGGGCAATATTTTTGGCAATGACTGTATGGCTTGTATTCATGTGACATGAATGGGTGGGTGGGTGTTGGCCATGCTTGTTGCTGTTTTTAATGTTGTGTGTGTGTGTGTGTGTGTGTGTGTGTGTATTCAGATGGATTCCGTAAAGTGATGCACATTGACACGGGCATTGTAAAACAGGAGAGAGATGGTCCAGTGGAGTTTCAGCACCCCTACTTCAAACAAGGACAGGATGATCTGCTGGATAACATCAAGAGGAAGGTGTAGTCATCTTTCTATAATCTGTCTGTTACCTCTCAACAGAATCAATCATTTTAATTCCATTTTTGGTCTGTAAGTACTTGGACAGGGACACAATTCTTGGAATTTTGCGTCTGTACTCCACCACAATGAATTTGAAATGAAGCACTCAATATTTTACTGACGTGTAGCAATGTTTCTTACACATAGACTTTACTTGGTCAGGCTGCAGGTACAGTTGTGCTCATAAGTTTACATACCCCTGGCAAAGTTTGTAAAATATTGACTGTTTTTTGAAAATATTACATCCTGTGATAGATTGGTGACCTGTCCAGGGTGTACCCTGCCTCTTGCCCAGTGACAGCTGGGATTGGCTAGATAATGGATGGATGGAAAATATGACTGCTGAAGCAGAAAGTCTTTCTTTTATTTAGGGATAGTGGTCAGTTGAAGCCATTTATTATCACATTTATGTGCCTTTCTAATAATAATAATGATGATAACTGAAATAGTTCAGATGGCCTAGATCAAAAGTTTGCATACCCTTGTATGTTTGGGCTACTAATATATACACAAGTTGACACACACAGGTTGAAATGGATATTAAGACTAAGTTTCCACACCTGTTACTCTTCTGATTGCAATTAGTATCTGTGTATAAATAGTGAGAAAATGTAGTTCAACATTATAAGTCAGGAAAAGGATATACGAGTAAAATGATATCCAAGGATTTGCAAATGTCAATCAGTACTGGTCAAACCCTGATAAAAAAAAGTGGGAAGTTAGTGGTTCTCTTAATAACAAGCCACACTCAGGTAGACCAAAAAGATTTCAGACACCACTGTGAGGAAAATTTGTATCAGTGCAAAGAAAAACCTATAAGCAACTTCATCTGAAATAACAGGCTTCTATGAAGGGAAAAAAAAAAAGTGATGTGGGTGTTTCAAGATGCACAGTACGGAGATATTTGAACAAAAATGGACTGCATGGTCAAGTTGCCAACAAAGAACACTTAGTCTTACACAGTTACATAAAGGCAACAAAGCGTTAGAACCAATACACACTAGTAGCGTCATGAGAACGTTACATTTTACACAGCACAAATAAGCAAATCAAAGGCACCTAAGAACAGGGCAGAGCAGCACTGGAGAGAATCAGGAACAGCAGTAGAGACTAAACAACCAGGAAATCAAGAACAATCGAATATTACTCACACAATTCATCCCACAATGGGGGAGAGAAACCTATGTTTCAGCCATAAGGATCTCTGAGCATCTACTCAAAAATACCTAAAGCAGGGCAATGTACAGTATTTGAGAGAGACCAGGAACAAGATATTACACATGAGCCTATTTACAATGCATTTCACCCCCAGGAGCTGAATATTGCACCTCAGTAGATTATTACATAGTCCCTCATAATTTCACATAGCTTATCACTGCAGTGATGTGTTGTACAGTCTGATGACTGTGGGGAGGAATGACCTGTGGTACCGTTCTTTCTTACGTGTGTGTGTGTGTGTGTGTGTCACTTAAAAAAGTGACACATATTGCAAATTCTGCCAGGGTATGTAAACTTATGAGCAGGACTTTATCTTAACAGCCATCCAAGTATATGTGGCCACCTATTTTTATTACAATATTTTTTTTATGTCTGAGAGAACTACACAATTTGTGATCAATTAACTACAGAACAATTCCCCCTTGCTATTTAATCTGCGCACAGCGCATTGATTGGTTCACCTAACCCCTTGCCCTGCTCTGTTTCTCGCACACAGCTGCAATAGGCCATCTGTGAACAGCTCCTCCTCCCCGTGTTTGTGTTTTTAACGCAGAAATGTCAATCACAGAGCTCCAACTCTAATAATAAGTTATTAGCAGGGTAGTAAGGCTAGCTGAGTTAATGTTAAAATACATCTGTGTTCTGGCTGAAATTGCCATTTTGCCTTGTAGATAGAATGGATAGATAGAAAAAAAAAAATTAATCCCCAAAGGGGAAATTCAACTGTCCAGTAGCTCATAAAAACAAATGCACACACTCATCAACAATAAAATAATATTAAAATAAACATATAATTTACTTAAAATAAATTAACAATTAACATTCCCTGTTCCAGCCTGGTTGTAGCACAGAAGTATATAAGTGCATGTAACTAATTCATTCATTCAGGAGGTATTGAACATCCTTATTGCCGTGGGGACAAAAGATCTCCTGAACCGCTCTGGTCTGCAGTGCAATGAGAGGAGCCGACTGCTACAGCTGCTCCTCTGCCGCTCCAGAAAGCTGTCGAGAGGGTGTCTGCCATTGCCCTTTATCACCTTCAGTTTATTCAGTATAGCCCTCTCCACCACAGTCTTTGATGGATCCAGTCTCCCAAACACTGAGCTGGCTCTTTTAACCAGCCAACCAGTCGCTTGGTGTTTCTGTCCTTTAATCAGCCTCCTCAGCACACTACTGCATAAAAGAATGCACTGGCCACCACAGTGTGATTTTAAAAAATGCTCAGCATCTCAGAACATGCATCAAAGGACCTCATCATCTGCAGGAAGAACAGGCGACTTTGCTTCTGCCTCTAATGGGCATCAGTATTAGGGGACCGGTCTAACTTATCATCCATAAGGACCCCCAGATACTTGTAGGTGTGCACCACCTCAGTCTCCTCCCCCTGTATGGAGACTGATTGATGGGGTGCCCTCATTCTTCTGAAATCCACCACCATCTCCTTGGTTTTAGCAGTGTTCAAATTGAGACAGCACTTATTGCACCAGTCCCTAAAGGCCTCCACAAGGTCCCTGAACTCTTGTTCCTGACCACTCCTGATACATTCCACAATGTATCATCAGAATACTGAACCATTACTGAAGTTTTGAGTGTTTGGCCTATTATGGTAGAGTGGCTAGACGGATGCCACTTTGGGGGATATTTTCACAAGTTACCATTGGGTTTGAAGAATATTCAGTTAATAAATATGCCGTTTTGTTTTTTTTAAACACTGAGGATATAAATGAGCACAGCAACAGCTGTGTTAATTTGAATACACCACTTCGGATCTGCTGTCTGAAGGCTGTTGTATATGTGTGGACCAAGAAGAAGTGTAGAAGAAAGTGTACGTTTCCAGGCACCGAACTTTAATATGGCTGAAGAAATCAACAAGCGCATTTCAGAACTTCAATCATGCAGTCAAATAATCTTTTATTTCATTGAGTAACTAAAGCATGGTTTGACCTGAAAGCCTGTAAAAGTTCCTCATGTTCTCATTTGGTGAGCAGTGTGATGTTCTTAACTCAGCCTCAGATGAGACCCTAACATGGTTAACCATATTTTAATGTAAATAAATGTTCATTAGATCATAGTTTGTTTCCATTATCCTATTATGCTTCCAGTGTTGAGATACTGTAAATGCAAGATTTTATAATCATCTCTGTTTTTCAGGTGTCTAATGCTCGACCAGAGGACAATAAAATTCGACAGGAAGACCTGACCAAGATTTTGGCAAGTGTTCAGAGTGTTCACAGCAAACAGGAGAGCATTGATGCCAGGCTGGCAACACTCAAGAGGTGAGTGTGAAACACTGAACAAGTTATTGCAGGAAATGTATGGAAGGCATTAACCAAAAAAACCATCAGTCCTGGAAACAGGGCTGATTCATGGTTTCTGCATCCATATGGCTGCAAGGGTCCGCATGATGGAAATCTGTCATCTGCCCATGTTTGCAAGGATCTTTGTGCACCCGTTTGCAATTGCCAATATTATAAGCCCAAAATTTGAGACGGCAGTTTTCAGCCAAATAGACCAAACAAGGAGCCATCATATTTTCTAGTGCACATGTAGAACACGTCTCTGTATGGATATAGTATGTATAGAAGAGTGTCTGCTGTCTGCATGCAAGTCCCCAGCTGTCCATGTCTGCATTCATCCTGGAGTATTTTCAAGGCTATACAGGGCTCTAGTAGTTTGTAAATAATTAGACATCTTCTACTGTCAAAATTTCACTCGGAACTGAACTTGTACTCCTGTCCCTGCCCTTGAATAAACAGTGACTAACACAGGGAAAAATACAGTGGAAAAGCAAAGGGGAGCCAACCACAATCAGGGCTTCATGTTCCATTGAGTTAAGGGTGTAGGCAGTTCCAGGTTAGATCTCTTTAATAACTGGTTGAAGCTGCTTGGGCAACAATAACATCAAGAAAGAGTTATCTGTAGCTGTGGCTCAGACCTCCATAATGTTCAGGAGAACTTTTGGGTCATTCGTCCTCACAGAATTATGGAAACAAATCTTGCGTCTATTTTGCTAGTCAGAAGACATTATTGCAGTCAACTACTCTGTCTGCTCTTGATTTTGGTGATATTGTGTAGCTGTTGTCACCAGCCTCTTACCTTGAAAAAGGTCAGTTTTGTTCTTCATGCTGAAGTCTTCCGGTACTTGTACCATGCTAACTCTGAGAGACGAGGCAGTCCAAGTAGCTTCAATACAGTGCTGATTTATTCAGTGAACACAGGTAAAAATTAACATTACACGCTCAGGTATCTTGTACCCCCCCAACCTGCACGCAGGCAGCTGAAGGATGAAAGACCCTGAACCACAACAGGCCTATACATTTATCTCTTCGGTTGGGCTAGCCCTATACTACACAGGAACGTCAACCTTGATGTGTTCCTGGTGCCAGCTTTGCAGCTGGCCATAGCAGTAGTCAAAACATGAAGCAAATCAATGTGTGTGTGTCTGTTGATAAAGTGGTGTGTATCTAAAAACATTCTGACATGACATCTGGTGACATGTCATGACCTTAAACATAAGAAAATATTATGATTATGGTGTTACACATCATAATAATAATAATAATCATCCTGTCTTCTAACAGTCATCAACTTTTCTATCTAGTTATCCTTGACCATGTGCATTAACTATGTTCTGCTGCTGTCCAAACTTGTTTTGTTGTCTAGGGAGAATGAAGCTTTTTGGAGGGAGATCTCAGATCTGAGACAGAAACATGCCCACCAACAACAGCTCATCAAAAAGGTGAGCAGTATGCTGGACCTTTCAGTGTACACTGTTTGTAACTGTATTTTTCATCCACACTTCATGTAAACCACTTCCATCAGAATAATATGCTGCATTTCTGAAATTTTCTGATAAAAATATGATTCTACTCTCTATGGGAGTAGTTAAAACCTTTCACAATCTATTCAGCAAAAGAAAATCTGTAATCTAAACAGTCTTTCAGATTGCTTTTTATTTTTTAGATTGCTTACACATGCTTGGCTTCTTGAGCCATTGAGAACACTGTAAACTTCCTAGGAGAACCGTCTTTGAATATGTGATATTTTTAGAGGGATAAATGAATGAGAACTTCAAATTGATGTTTCTGTAATAAGCAAGAATAAATTAATAACATTCATCATTGGTTGTGAGCTGCAAATCCATTTGCATTTTCTGTAGAATCTCAGAGACTGTTCTTTTTTTCAGCTAATACATTTCATCCTGACACTGGTACAGAACAACCACATCTTGAATTTAAAACGCAAAAGGTGAGCTCACGCTGTTAGTTTAAATACAATGAGACTTTAAAGGCGGACTAGTGAGTAGATGAGACTCAGTATTTGGCATGATCACTGATTGTTAATATCCCAGACAGCCTCTGTAGTCTTGTTTAGCCACTTGTTAGCAACCAGCTTTTTAAGACACATAAAAGGATTAAAAAAAAAAATCACAAGTAGGTTATCTACTGGTATATTTTATTTCATAGAACAAAATGTGACAATGTTTTGACCTTGTGTTAACCACAGACCTTATTTCGGGCATTTAACCAAAATCCCACTGACTTCAGGGCAAAGGAACCAGAAGTGCAACAATGCTAACTCGGTTCTGGGTTTTAGGATTCACTAGTATGGCACTCTGTTGGCTGATCTGGTGGAAGATGACGTGTACAGTGCCAGATTTTATCACCAACCAACCACTCCCCCCATCCTGCCTCACCCCCCTCCCTGCACCCTCCAGTAAAATCAGTCTCCTGCTGATGCAAACTGTGGAGAGTCATTGCTATACTCATTTGCTTGGATTGAGTGTAGCGATGGGCTATTTAGATTGTTGGCATGAATTATTTCACTGTAAATTTTGTAGTTCTTTGCTGATAGTTTTTTTTTGTAGGATTGTTAGCAGTATACCATTAGTAGGTTGGTAAAATTTTCCAATTTTAGTAGTTGTCAGTTAGCTTTAGCTTGTAGTTCAACTTTGTGTGTTTTCAGTAACTTAGTGATTTGATTTAGCAAAAGTCAGTTTTAGTAATGTGTTAGCAAGTGGCCAGAATGGGTTGGCACTGTTGCCTTTCTGCCCGGAAAAGCACCTCTGAACTGCATAGCTTTCTAGCAGGCCTAGAAATTAGGCGCCAGTGGTTGCGTGCACTGCCCCTATCCTCTCTTGTACTTGCGCTGTGTCAGCTATGAGAGCTCCAGCTTTGGGCATTACAGGGGCTCAAATTGATGAGTGGGGATCACTGTTGTCGTCCACCACAACTCCTGCTTCAGGGAACTCTGGAGGGGAAAAGTCCTCTATCTCAAAAGAGCCCTCTGTATCAAAAGTACCTAGTGATTCAATGTTGCTCTCTATCTGCCCACTATAGTTCTCTTTAAATCACTGAACTTCCAAACAGTTTGTGCACCTGTCAAGAAAAGCATTGATAAAATGGTCACCAAGTATAACTAGAGAAATGCATTTCCTATTAAAAATGCGTGTGGATGCTGATATGCTAAAGGATCACCCTTTAAATGCCTGAAATTAATTGCTGAAGGATGAGATGCAATAAATGCCAGCAGAGAGCTGAACATTTTCATATGAATGGCTTTTCTAGCTGAAGGTATGCTGAACTTATTAAGATATGAATGTTTTCCCATTGGTCCCCACAAAGTAGGCAAAACAAGTAGGATTGTGTGTGTAGGTGTGTGTGTGAGTGTGTGAGTGAGTGAGCGAGCGAGTAGTCCTACACCCTGAGGACTACTAGTGTGGCTATTGAAGTGAAGCATAAAATGTAAATGGTAATTATGCAAAAACCATAAAAGGTATCAAAAAGCTGGTTACAGTATCAATAGCTGAAGAGTTGCCGAATAGCTAAAAGTTGAAATCGTGTTTCTAGCTAAAAGTATGCTGAAGTTATTAAGATGTGAATATATTACCTATTCATTTTAATAGGGCAAAATTAGCTAAAAAAAAAAAAAAAAGCTGAATTTTTTAAAAAGTATAAATGTTACAAACAAGAAAAATGCAAGCAAATCCTTAAAAAGCTGAACATTTTGATACCTGATTGGTTATCCTAGCTTAAAGCATGCTGAAGAAATTAGGTGTTAAAAAACAGATGGAAGAATCCAGATTAATAAATAAATGCTAGGATAGTATAGTGTGGATGCTTCACAGCATCCACACAATTACTGAATGTGGCTTCTCAGTAAGGTGTCAACAAATGAGTTTGTCACATGAAATCAAAAAAGCAGTCAAATTTACAGTACAGTATGTCACTTTTGTAAACTTGATTTATGTAGCCCATCATGAACTGCCAGGGTTGGACAGAATATCAACCCGTTTCATAACATGTAACAGCTACTTTTGGAATGAAGGCTAATTGACCCCCATGTGGTAAATACATGATGAAGCTGGAACTAATTATTTTCAATCTGTTAATCTGAATCTGTTATTGTTTAGTGCATTATATTTTTGATTAAATGATTAGTGATAACAGATTGAGGAAATGAAGAAAAAGAACATCTTCACTGTTAAAGCTGTAAACAGCAAACCTGGAATTTTTACTTGAACAACTTGCAAGAGAAACCTGTCATTAAATTATTATCATATCCTTATCTTGCATAACTAAACATTTTAGCATTCTCATTGTGTAAACCGGAATTTCTATCAACTTTAAATGTTTGATGTCCGTTTTTTTTGGCAGGCCAATTCTTCTGAACAGCAATGGAAAGAAGCCCAAATACATTCATCAGCTCTATGATGATGCAGTGTGTGTGGAACAGGTTAGTAAATTGCAGTACTTGGTGACATACTGTAAACATGGGATGTTTTCCATATAGTGAATGCTTGTGAATCAGTTTATGTTCTTGATATGATTTGTTCTCATATTTTACTTTGTAAGTGTGCATGTTTATTTTTGGTTTTAAATTGATAATGTTAAATGTGTAGTAGTTTATAGAGTAACCCAGCTGAAGTCCAGATTCTGAGTGTGTGCGTTTTGTGTAGTCTTCTGTCAACAGTCTGAATGGTGTGAAGGGCTCTGAGATATCCGATGATGTTATTATCTGTGACTTGACTGAAAATGATGACGAGGTAACAGCTGAGATCACAGAAGAGTCACCAAGAGCCCATGAACAAGGGTAAGACTAGTTGCCTTTGACTCCTTTGATTGGCTGGTCATTTTTTATATTAATAGTATTTTTCAGCCATCCCAATAGAGAGACTAAATCCAACAGTGAATGACTTCTACTCACACTTAATGTTATGGTCAAAATGCTATTAATATAGAAAATGACCTACATTATGCTTTAAGTGATATTTACACTATTCTACTGCGTTCAGTTGTCATGTGGGGGGTGGCTGTGGCTCAGGAGGTAGAGTGGGTCGTTTCCTAACTGGAGGATTAGCGGTTCGATTCCCGGCTTGTCCAGTCAACATGTCGAGGTGTCCTTGAGCAATACACTGAACCCCCAGTTGCTCCCGGTGATGTCACCGGTGTGTGAATGCGTGAGTGCTTGGGAGTGCGAATGGGTGAATGGCCGAATAATGTGAAAGCGCTTTGAGTGTGCTGTAAAAGCATAGAAAGGTGCTATACAATTATTTTACAATTTACCATGTGTAATACATAAGGGTAAACAGGTGAACATTTCCGACTGATATCAAGTAATAATGTAATAAAAGTAAGTGGTTAATTTAATGAATACTATTCTCTCATCATGTCACACCATGACTTCTATGAAATGTTATATAAAACATCTGCTATGAAGTTAGTATTCATCGGTGCCACTGGGCCTTCAGAGTGAATTTTTGTATAGAACGAGGGTTGTGTATTTTTGGCCCGGGTGGAAACATTCAGGGTCAGTGTGGACTAAGGCCTATTCTCACGTACACAGGGATACATCAGTATTGTTTTTCACACCAACTTGAAAACCTGAACTATTCCTAGAACTACACTAATTAGGTGCATTAATGTTTAGCATCACCAACAATATTTTACATCTAGACTTTTGGGCAATATACTGTATAAGTCATTTAACTCACATTTTGCACAATAGCGTCTATGTTTAATGCAGTATGTCTGAACAAATGTATTGCCAATTTGCAGGCTTATCTGACTTTTATTGTCACACAAGACTAGAATAATTCAAATCAGTGATGTGCTGTAGAGCTTCTGTCCCAGTCTTGAAGACATGTTATAGGCTTTATGAGCCACCAGATGTCACTGTGCTTCATGTGGTTGAGTCTTGAAGCTTAGATTTTTTTTTTTTTTTTGACAGAAATGAAAAGGGTCTGTAATTGAAGGATGTCTGTACAAACTAAATGGTTTGTTTGGTCTTCTGATTCAGTAGGTATCTAAAATGTGAGAGGAGGTTGAGGGAATCTCCTTTGCTAAAAAACTTTGAATTTAGTTGTCAGGAGTGACTCTTAATGACATGTTGTCAAAATGTACTTCCTCAGGGATGTAGAAATTGTGGAAGTAGAGCTGGACAGCTGTGCAGTGCTGCCAGCTGAGACAGAGGTGAGCACTACATTGTGCACAGGTGACATCAAACAGACAGAGGAAAGTGTGTCTGCTGCAGCAGACAACAGCCGAAAGAGCAGCGTTTTAGAAAACAGTGCACCAACCAGCAGCGCACTGCAGCTCAATAAGCCCCCAGGCCTGAGTGTGGAGGACCCCGTGAAGATGATGGACTCCATACTGAATGAGAATGGAGCAATATCACAAAACATCAACCTGCTCGGCAAGTAAGTGCATTGTTATTGTTGTAATTTATTTCAAATATATAATTTAAATAGAGATGCATCAATCAATCTGCTGGAGATTAGCATATGGTGGTTTTTAACTTGATCAGCCATGACCGCTGAGCAGCCGGTGATCAGTCTGAGATATTTGTGTGGCGATCACATTTACATGCTTGATAGTCCACATTGCACACACAGTGGCACAGACTCCCACTTTGGAAGTGCTTGGTGTACAAAATGAACACAGAGGAGCCTACAGAAATACCTTGGAGAAGGAAAAATCTGTTCAGATCTCTGGCAAAAGGTACACAATGAGGGAATTACTGGCTTCACATGAAATGAAAGTATATGTACAGTGTATCCGGCCTGTGGTAAAACACAAACTAAAAACTTCACACACTTTAAAATTAACTACCTTTTCAGTATGATTGATTAATACATACATTCCTCTTTTTTTTGTTACCTGTGCTGTGTCTTGTCAGGGTGGAGCTGATGGACTATCTGGACAGTATAGACTGCAGTTTGGAGGACTTCCAGGCCATGCTTTATGGAAAACAGTTTGGCATAGATTTTGATTCACTAGAGGTAAAATTATATCACTTACACACTAAACCAAAACATTCATCCAGGCCCATTTTCATTAATCATCCCAAGACTAGAAGTAGATCCTAAGTGGCTGAGTTAGAATAAACTTCTAAAAATAAAAGGCATGTCACTCCTAACTGCGGGACTTCTAAGTTCTTGGTCAAAAGTGTCTTTTCCACTGGCACTGACTTGACTTGACTCTGCTTGGCTTTAGTACCAGGTACTTTATTGTCCACTACAGACAGTACCTTCTTAGTGAAGCTGGTTGTCAAAGTGACACCACCTGAACTTGCCATGAAGTCATCGTCCCACGGTGTTGGCAGGGCAGGCTCGAAGCTAATATAATTTTCATCCTAAGATATTAAAACCTGCTCACTGTCAGTCTGCTGCAGTTATGCAAAATATATGCTTCACTGTTAGTGTTTTGTAAAACTTTAATGCTAATGAAATTTTAAGGATTTTATTTTGATGGAGCCGATTTAATGATTCGTTTGGCTCACCATCACACTGAACCAGTCCACTTACGCTGTACATGATGGTTTGCACAGTACTGTGCTACTTGGACATCAGTAACATAGAGTTTTTAGTGGTGATTATTTCAGCCTCAGCCAGTTTTCAGACTTATTCATTAAAACATAACTCTTTAGACCTCAATTCATTCAACAGTTCTACAGTGCGCAGTTAATAATTGCCAACTGCAATCAGTACATAAACCATCACTGGATCATCTGATAAAATAGGTGCTGTATGTTGAATTACCACATTGAATTTATCAGCTAGAAACATCGCATTCTGATACTATAACTTCAGTCAGTATTTTACTTTTTGTGTTTAAAATCTGACACACTTCATGAAATATTTACAAAATGCATCTATTTGTACTAACTTTACTATACTTTTCAGTTATAATTATCTATAGCATCTACAGTTGCTTCAGGAAGTATTCAGACCCCTTCTCATTTTGCCCACTTTACAGTTATAAATGTATTATGAAATGGATGAAATTTTGCCTAAATGACAAAATGAAGACTTGTTTTTAGAGAATTTTTAAATCAAAACTTATGATCTCTTATTAAAGTATTCTGACCCTTTACGGTGGCTCTCCAAATTATACTGTATTTGTTTTTTCCCCTCGATGTATCTTGATTGATATCCACCTGTGGCAAACTGAATTGATTAGACCTACTTTACACCTGTGTATATAAGGTCTCACAATTTAAATAGCATTTCAGGACCAAAACTAGGTGTGGTAATCTTTGGCAAACTCATGAATTCATTCTCGATTGAAAACAGTTTGATTTAACAGTAATACAGAAGGCTCTATATTTTCACTTGTCATTGTCAGACTAAATGAAAAAAAAGCAGAAGAGAGATTTTTAAAAATTGTTTATGCAAGTTAAAAAGCATAATTTGAAATATATTAAAGTGTTATTTTGTATTTCAAAATGTAATTTACTTATATCACTGGTTAAATGTTTTTGGCAGTTGTAGAAAGTTACTAAGTATATTTAATCAAGTACTGTACTTCATTACAATTTTGAGGTATGTGTTTTCCTGTTCTGCTACTTTATACTTTAACTTCACTGTACTTCAGAGGCAAATATTGTACTTTTGAGTCTACATCTATTTGAAAGCTTTAGATAATAGTTACATTTCACAATCAGTTTATCCATATGATTATCCACAGTGGAAAGTAATCCCAGATTATTATCCACTGCTAGATTTTAGTAAAAACAGATGTCAGTATGTGTATTGTAAAGAAGAGGAGGAAGAAAAAAGCAAAGCCCTCCATATTCATCCACACATATTTTATACACCTGACGCCTGTAGTGTCAGAGAGAGAGAGACAACAGTGACTGAACAGAGAACATCACTGACTGCAGATCTTAAGAAATAGTTATTTTACCAACTTGGAACTGCATCCAAAACAGAACTGGCTACAGTATTTGAATGCATTCCTATATAATTAAGGGGATAATGTGTCAGTTCCTCATATACACAGACATTGAATGTTTTCTGAAAACATGATTTTGAATCCAGAGGCAGAGATAGGACAGCATCTCTTCTTACACATATATAAGTCACTTATACACATAAGTCAAAGTAGGCTTGACCATGTTCAGGCCATTGGAAAGTACAAGGATCAGTAATGATCCAAAACAGCAAAGCATACACATTATAAAGAACCTAGAGTGCAGAAGAATATAATGTGTATTGGTATAAACTGTTGGTCGATTCAAGTGAAAAGGGGATTTAGTAGTAAAAAGATTAACTTTGGAAATTACCCACTTGATTTGTATAAATTCACAGCTGAATTCCCATAATAGTCTAAGATGAACCTTAAAATTATTTTTACTCAGAATGAGGACTGATTCCTCTAACACTGGAATCACAACAGTAAGGACTCTACTATTCGTCTAGACAGATGGAGTGACTACAGTGACCAGTAACTCTTTCGGTGTACATATACCATATGTCAGTATAGTTTGTCTGTAGGACAGTTTTGAAAACTGTAAACCTAACCAATTGTGTGTGTGTGTGTGTGTGTGTGTGTGTGTGTGTGTGTGTGTGTGTGTATTACATCTGCGATGTTAGGTTTTAGTTGAATTTTAAGATAATGTGTGTGTTCACCATTCCCTCTCTGTGTGTTTTCAGGAGTGTGTTTCCTCCAAAGAGAACACTGCACAGCTAAACAGAGAAAGGACAGAGGAAGATAACACAGGTGAGAGGAGGACATGCGCTCAGACTCCTTCCCAAATTAATTTGACAAATATCAGTTATAAATGTTGGTTGTATTTAAAATAACATTTTGTCATTGTTCTTCATTTTTCATTCAAGCATCGCATTCTGACTCTGGCAGGGGGAGCGCCAGGAGCTCCATGCTATAGTTTGTCTGTAGGACAGTTTTGAAAACTGTAAACCTAGGACCAGCAACTGCGAAGGCTCGATCGCCTCTAAGCTTGCGCTTCGTTCTTGGGACACTCAAGAGAAACTGATTTGCTGACCTCAGAGAGCGTGTGGGTGTATGCCAATGAAGCGAATCAGTTAAGTAGGATGGTGCAGAGCCATGAAGGGATTTAAAAACAAAGAGTAAAATTTTGTAATGGACCCGAAAATGGACAGGTAACCAGTGTAAGGAGGCCAAAACTGGAGAGATATGTACTTTAGCCAACTGTCTGAGGTGAAAGAAACTAGATTTAATGACAGCTGCAATTTGGCTGTCGAATCTTAAATCTGGATCCATCTTAATACCTAAATTTAAAATATTCTTTTGATTATAATGAGCCAATGAGCCCAAGTCAACAGATGGTGAACCAACAGAATCACCGAATACAATCACCTCAGTCTTATCCTCATTCAGCTTTAAAAAGTTAAAAGCAAGCCAAGATTTAATGTCATCCAGACATTCAAGAAGTGTGCTAACGGAAGAGCTCATCTTATTAACCGGTAGGTAAAGCTGGCAATCATCCGCATAAAAATGAAAGGAAACACTGTGATTCCTGAGTATAGTACCAAGTGGGAGAAGGTAAAGGGAAAAAAGAAGGGGTCCAAGGACCGAGCCTTGTGGTACCCCATACACAAGGGGCTCAGAGGAAGATACAGCATCTCCTAGTTTCACACAGAAGGATCTATCCTTAAGATAAGATCGAAACCATTCCAAAGCTATCCCCCGGATACCCACCCAGTGCTCCAAACGAGAAATAAGGATATTGTGGTCCACTGTGTCAAAAGCAGCGGTCAAATCTAAGAGCACTAGGACCACACAATTCCCTGAGTCAGTAGCAAGAAAAATGTCATTTAAGACTTTCACCAAGGCTGACTCAGTACTATGCTGGGTTTTAAACCCTGATTGAAAAGTCTCAAGAATATTGTGCTCATCTAAGAAAGCCAGTAACTGAGCATAAACTATCTTTTCAAGGACTTTGGAGAGAAATGGCAAATTTGAGATGGGCCTAAAATTTGAGAACACTGTGGGATCCAGACCAGGTCTCTTAATCAGCGGCCGCACCACGGCATGTTTAAACATCTTTGGAACCAGGCCAGAGGATAAACTGCTATTAATAATGGAGAGAACAAATGGCCCCACAACTGGAAAGATTTCCTTTAAAAAACGAGGAGGAACAGCATCATTTGGGGAACCAGAGGGATTCAGTCGCCCAACCACCTCCTGACAATATGATAAGGACACACACTCAAACTGGTAAAAGACAGCAGTGCAGGGACGAGAAACAGAAAAATCGTAAACAGGAGGTTAAATTTGAGCTCTGGTAGAAAGAACCTTATCATTAAAAAAGAATAAAAATTTTTGACAAAGGGCGGGGGAAGACTCAAAACAGGCAACCTGAGGGACATTCAGAACTGAGTCAATAAAATGGTGATTGTGGTTATTTTCTATCTTGGGTTGGATATGGTCCAGGCCGATTTATTTATTTTTCTCTCTGCTCCTCCTTTGTCTTATATTTAGATAAACAGTTGATCCAGTACACCACCTGCCCCCTGCTTGCTTTCCTCGATGGCTGTACTCCTCCAGAGCTGGACCTGGGTACCAGCGGCTGCAGCAGCATCAGCTCCTCCAACATACCCCTCCAGCCTTCCTCCAGCTCCGGTGATTCTATAGAGGCTGAGCTGCCCTCAGAGCTGCTGGATACCAGCCTGGAGCTGAAACAGCCAACCCGCAGCTCCCTGATCCGCCTGGAGCCTCTGACAGAAGCAGAGGCCAGTGAGGAGACACTGTTCTACCTGTGTGAATTGAGTCCTGCTGGACCAGAGGCTGACTCCACCCAGCTGGACAAAGTGTGATCAAGAAGGGAGCTAGTGTAGCAGCAATGCCATTTGCACTGAGGCTGGTTCACTACAGACTACATCCCTCCATCACCTGGATAATACTGATGATAATTCCTCACCTCTCTGCACTGAGGTGTGTATTTGTTGAGAAGCAGGAACAGAACTGAAGAGAGCACCAGTCCAGCAGAAGTATATCATGTACACATTTTTACATTTAAGAATTTTGCATTGGTTTAGAAATACCCCACATTTCATCAATTATAACAGTAGTAGTAGTAGTAGTAGTAGTAATACTAGTTTAACAACCTCTGGCATATCATTAATGCCTTGAGCCTAACTGATGCAATTTCAGTGAAAAATGTGCCACTTCTCAGTCACAGTCAAAACAAAATGCATATAATACACATAGTGTTCCCACAGTATCTCTGCATTGTCATGGACATGTATCCATAAAAAGTCTCCTCATATCTTTAGACTTTTCCTCATAATCATTTGATTGAAATTTCCTTCTACATCCAGAGTTGAATTGGGACTCATTGGCAACATTATAGCTCCTGTTTACAACATATAAAGTATGTTGGTGCCTGGAGTATCAAAGCACAAACTATTCTAATCTAACACGAAAATAAAAAAGTAACAAAACCCATGAAAACATTTGACTGCTAAGACTCAAAAAGACTAATCATCATGGCTCTTGCTGTACATATTTGGAACACTGACACTGTTCGTGCATATGCACACATTCACTATGCTGTGTGCTCAAAATCTGTGGACATTGCCATTTAAAGTACTGCAGGCATGCTAATTAATGACATTTCTGAGTAGCCCAATATCATCTGTGACTCTTCTGGTCTACAGGAAATAGCGAGTACCCCCGAGGCTGCTTGCCTTCCGGTGGGCCCACACTAGCTGTGAGTAAATTTATGGCATGTTTAGCTAAAGAGCTAATCATACCATCAGATGGGACACACACACGTTCCTACTCATAATCGAGTCTCTGCCTTCTGTTTCCGCACATCATCGTTTTCCAAGCATTGTGGTATGTGTGTAGTTGTGGCTTTTTATTGAACAGATAGTTTGTGTGGACATCCACACAGAGCTCACAATGACCCACACAGAGCTAGGAAGATGACAGAAAAATTACATCACTAGCCTGTAACAGACATACGGGACACAGAGTATGATTAGCTCATAAGGCATGTAGTGACTGTCGTAGAGCGAATATTGAGCAGAAGCGGGTGAGGATTCCAAAGGATAAACTCCACTGCCATGTTTTTGAAAGTGAAACAATACTTTTGGTTTAGAGTACTTAATTCCTGTGTCCTGAATGCTGTCTTCAATGCAAAGGTCTCAAATGTAAAAATAAATGAGAGACAAACTGGTAAATGTGAGCAAATGATACAAGGAGTGGGATTTCCATCTCTGTACAGTCATGTTTAAAGACAGAAGAGGTTTCAGCCTTTAGTCTCATCTGCTTTCCAGCATCTTCATCAGTGAAGCAGTGCATCACATCTGGTCCTACAACATCAGCAAGGAAACATTCTCACCTGGCCTGTATTAAGGGACTGAACCTTTGTATATGCTTAAGAAAATCTATTTATTCTGTTTTGTTTATCTTTTGCTACATGCCTGTTCACAGAACTGAGGCTCTTCATAAAGCAGCATTCCTTCAGACGGTGTTGTGTTCAGTAGGGGCTTACTCCTTTTTGAGTTCAGACTTGGGAAAGTGAATTTAGTTACTGTACTTTAACCTGTTTAAACAAGCAACAAATAAAGTCATTTCACAGTTTCCACTAGTGTCGTGTGTGTGTGTGTGCATCTGTGAGAGAGTCTCAGGAAAAATGTCTCTTAAAGTGCTGGTATTATGGCCCTTTTTGAACTATTTTTAAAACAATTGAGTGCAATTAAAGCATATATGTGACATTTATTTGCCCAAAGTTGTTTCACTTTCACTAATTCCATATTACCAACAACCCACATTCCCCTCTGGCAGGCTGTTTTGGAAGTTAAAATATTCATTATTTATAAGCATCTACTCTGATTGGCTGGAGGTGATTACTCTCATTCACCCCAGCCAATCAGAATAGCACCTAGTGAATAAAGTGACGTTTTGTGGCCAAAGGTCAAGGTGTCAAGGTCAGACTGTCCCCTTCTTGTGAACACCATATGTCCGGAAGGTCTGGAGGGAATTTCTTCCAATTTTGCACAAAGTTCCACTTGATCTCGAGGATGAACTGATTAGATTTTGGTGGTCAAAGGTGGGAGACCTCATGTCTGTCCAATTTGACTAGTTGGTGGAGGCATACAACCATAAAGCAGTAATTCTTGTTTTATGTATTTAATTTGATTGTTCATATTCATTTTAAGGATTAAGGTTTCTTAAAAGGTGTTAAGTCTAATAAAACCTACACCCGACTTTGTTGCCCTATAAAAGAGAATCTCCACTCCTTTACAAATATCCTCAGTCACTAAATGTGATAGGCATAGTTTGGTTTTATTTGGGCAGCTGTTTTTGGCAAGGTGGGAGTGTTAAAGTCGTCCAGTGGAGGGCACCAAACGCATATTTCAACCCCAGCATTGTAGTAGAAGAGGCAGAGCAAGGGTAGAGAAAGCATCATCCATCTTGTAGGAAAGTACTAGACGTCTGAGCCCGGTGTGATCTCCAGACAAGAAAAGAACAAACATCAGCCATCATGGGAGCCGTTCTCGGATTATGCTCCATGGCAAGCTGGGTACGTAACGCTTCATACTTTATATCTACAGTACAAGCAGCTTGTGTGTGTTATCTGCTAGTAGCTAGTTGGTTTCACAGATGCTGTCATGACTGCGCAATAATACAAAATAGCAGGCCGTGTCGTAGGCACAGTAAGCACAGTGTAACGTTAGCTAGCCAGCATTGATTACTGATCAGCTGTAGTTCCACCTCAGAAGTTATAGTTCATATTGTGGATAAATAATTAGTAGTTACGGAAACAAGCTGCAGGGCCGCATGACACCTTCCTTTGTTTAGGAAACACATAAACACGTCGAGCCTTAAATGCTATGACTCGGTGAACTGCTCTACATTTATGACGCGGAAACGAAGTCCAACCAAATCTGCAGCATTTCGAAGTGTATTTGGTGGTTTAGTGTTTGTGAACATTGTAAACCGGCGGCTGGCGATGATGTCAACAAAGCAGCCGGGCTCTTGCGACACTGCGGCCATGTAAACAGACTCGGCTATCGGCTGCAGTCAGCAGACTGGCGTTACTGCGTCATGTGGAGCCCACTGCACTGCCTCACCCCCATTTCTGTTGCATAATCAGGTTCATAAATGACTCCTGGGGTGACTGTCGATTTGTGTTTTGCAATTGCATATGAACAGACATGTTTGCATCCATAATTCATTATCTTATTCTGTAGAAATCAAAGCTACTAACATTTGAAAAATAATTTCAATTCAAGGCTATGACTGAAAAAAATCTAAAAAGGCCAGACAGTCATCTCTGGCATCCTCACATGAACTTGATGTTGACATCCACAGGGTTGATATGCTTGGTGAAAGCCTCTACCTCCTGGGTCCTGAGTTTAACCCATGTGTCGTCCATGTAGCAGAACCAGTAGCTGAGAACAGTACCAGTGAAGGAAGACAGGGCTTTCTCCTCAATTTCTTCCATGTACAGATTGGCAACTATAGGAGACACCGGGGAGTCCATAGCATTTTTAATAGTAGCCTAACAGTGATTTGTATTTGCAGATCCCATGCCTTTGCGGCAGTGCCCCTTGCCTGCTGTGTCGATGCTGCCCCAGCGGAAATAACTCCACAGTGACTCGCCTCATCTATGCCTTCTTCCTCCTTCTGGGAGTGGGTGTTGCCTGTATTATGTTGATGCCAGGCATGGAGGAGCACCTTAAGAAGGTATGGAGGGGTTTTCACATAAAATACATGCAATATAAAGTGTGAATAAAATATTACAGTACAGGAGATACCAACATAGGGATTGCACAGTCTGTTTTTGCTGTAATTTGTTAATCAGAATCAGCTTTAATTGCCAAGTATGTTGAGCATAGAAGGAATTCATCTCTGGCACAGAGGCTCTCAGTGTGTTTTAGGCAACAGACAATAGAATGGTGCAATCAAAGGTAAGGAAAGCATGAGAGAAGGAGGAGAGGCAGTATTCATAAAAATTAGATGCATATATACACATTTCGAACTATCGGACTGTTGCATGTAGTGGTACTATCTACCATTCTACTGCTGACTCTGAACGGATGTGGCAAGGCCTGCAGCACACCACAGACTACAGGACCACCACCAGCATCATCAGCTCCACAGACAGCCTGCCGGAGGACTTCAACCCCTTCTACCCCCGCTTTGAAACCTCCAGCCACAACACAGAAAGGAGGCACACACACACCACCCAACCCCCCACCTCCCCTCCACTAACTGTCTCACCAGGCCAGGAACGCACAGTCCTGATGAAGATCAACCCCCGCAAAGCAGCAGGACCGGACAACATCCCTTGGAGGGCTCTCAGGGCATGTGCCAGTGAGCTGGCTGATGTTCTCACCACCATCTTCAGTCTCTCCCTCAGCCAGAGCATCGTTCCCACCTGCTTTAAGACCACAACTATCGTCCCCCTTCCCAAGAAGAGCCTGGTCACCTGCCTGAATGACTACAGGACAGTGGCACTCACCCCAATCATTATAAAGTGCTTTGAGAGAGTGGTGCTGGCCCGCATTCAGAGCAGTATACCAGACACCCTGGACCCCCTGCAGTATGCCTACTGGCCCAACAGGGTCACCTCAGATGCCATCGTGGCTGCCCTCCACTATTCCCTGTCTCACCTGGAAAATGAAGACTCCTACATCAGGATACTCTTCATTGACTACAGCTCCACCTTCAACACAGTTGTCCCCCACAAACTCACCCACAAACTGTCCAC
>NW_018127994.1:1017478-1025702 GCF_001952655.1 Monopterus albus
TAACACCACACAGCTGGTCAAGAAGGCCCAACAGTAGCTGTACTTCCTGAGGAGGCTGAGGAGGTTTGGCATGTCGCCTAGGATCCTTTGCAACTTCTACAGCTGCATCATTGAGAGCATCTTGACCAGCTGCATCACTGTCTGGTATGGCAGCACTACTGCTATGGACTGCAAGCGCCTGCAGAGAGTGGTAAAGACTGCAGAGAAGATCACCAGGACTCCACTGCCCTCTCTGCAGAGCATTTACCACCGCAGGGTACGTAGGAAAGCTGCCTCCCTCCTCAAAGATCCCACCCATCCCCAGCACGAACTGTTCACTTCTCTGCCCTCTGGCCGGAGGTTCAGAAGTGTGAAATGCAGGACCACTAGACTGAAAAACTCTTTCTTTCCCTCTGCCATCAGACTCATAAACAGCTGAGGAGTTTATTACCAGGAAATACATCATGTACTGTTTACATTCTCAGTTTGCACATGCATAATTGCACGTGGACTGTTGACTGCTGCACATGCTGCTCCCATGCAGCATACATTCTCTATTATATTTTTATTATATCTCTTCATTTTCTGCTTAAAGTGCCTTAGATTTTGTGTTACTTATTTATCTACTTTATATTTCATTTGTATTGTGTGGTAATCATGTGGAGTAAGAATTTCATTGTGCAGGGAAACACGTTTCCTAACTGTGCATACGACGAATAAACACCTTGACCTTGACCATTATTGCACTGTGGTGGTGAGTCCTGTTGCTTCAGTCATAGTTAACTGTTCAACAGAGTGATGGCCCAGGGGAAGAAACTGCCCTCCTGAAGCCCACTGTCATCTTCACTGTTTTGAGCATGTTCAGCTCCAGGTGTTGCGACCACACAACTGGGCCAGCTCTTCAACCTCCTGTCTGTAGGCCGACTAATGTGGTGGATTGTAATGACTTTTTATTATGAATAAGCTACAGGAGAAAGTCTTTTTTTCTTTTTTGTTATGTGTTCATTTATGATCCTGTGTTCATGAAGCTTTGTATTAGAAGCCAAATGATCTTCACCAAAGTCACAAATGCAATGTGTTTTATCAGCTTAGAAATAAACAGTCGTGAACTTTCATGTGGTAGAAAACATGGTAGGAAAAACTAATGGTATCAGTGTTTAAATAACTGGCTGAACCACCTTTGGCAGCAGTAACCCCCAGCAAGCGTTTCCTGTAGCTATGGATTAGACCTGCACAATGTTCGGGAGGAATTCTGGACCATTCTTCCTCACAGAACTGCTTGAGCTCAGCCATATTCTTAGGATGTCTGGTGTGAATGATTCTCTTGAGGTCATTCCACAGCATCTTAATTGTGTTGAGGTCTGGGCTGACTGGGCCACTCCAAAAGGTGGACTTTGTGTCGCCAAACCCATTCTGTAGTAGGTTTACTTTGATGTTTAGGGTCCTTGTCCTGCCGCATCACCCAGCTTGTTCTGAGCTTCAGCTTGCAGACAGCCACCCTGACATTATCCTGTAGAATACCTGGATAAACCTAGGACTTATATTTCACTTGTATTGTGTGGCATTCATGTGGACGGCAGTTCTCTTTTTACACCATACATAGTGCTGTGTGTTCTTCTCAAACAATTCCACCTTAGTTTCATCTGTCCACAGGACATGTTCTAAGTAGTGTTGTGGAGTGTCAAGGTGGTCTTTGGCAAACCTCAGGCATGCTGGAGTGTTGTTTTTGGAGAGAAATGGGTTCCTTTGTGGTGTCCTGCCATGGAGAACATGCCTGTTCAATATTTTGTGTATGGTTGACTCATGAACAGAGATGTTAACTAACTTCAGTGAATCCTTCAAGTCTCTAGCTGTTACTCTGGGATTGTTTTTTACCTGCCTGAGCGTTCTGCGTTGTGCCTTTGAAGTGATCTTGGCTGGGCACCCACTTCTATGGAGAGTAGCCGCCTTACCAAGAATAGAATAGAATAGACTTTGTCATTGCACAGTAGAAGCACAATGAAATTGTGGGTGCTCAACCAACAATGGTGCACTTCAGAGGACATTTAAAAAAAAAAGTAAATTCAAAAGGATAAAATCAAATAAGCAATAGAACATTAAGATGACATGCAATAAATATTAGTGATGCACCGAAATGAAAATTCTGGGCCGAAATCTAAAATTTAGGATGCATTTGGCCGAAAACCGAAACGAAACCGAAAATGGCTTCTTTTAAAAACTTCAAATTTTTAAAACACGCTTACTCTATAATTGTGTGTGTGTGTGTGTGTGTGTGTGTGTATATATAATTACTTGAATTTTGACGATCTGAAACATTACAGTGTGACAAACATGCAAAAAGATAAGAAATCAGTAAGGGGGCAAATACTTTTTCACACCACTGTATATATATATATAATTACTTGAATTTGATGAATCTGAAATGAAAATCTAAAATATTTTTAACAATACCAAATAATATTATTCAAGTTTTATGTAACACTCAAACATTTTAAATTGCTGTGCAAAACAATGCAAAACAGTGCAAAAACAGCAATAGAACTTCCAAACAAACTGTAAACAACATAGCCTAGGTAGCTAGCAGTGCTACACAATATCTTGGGGCATTTTCGGCGAGTTTTTTTTTTTATTCCGGCCCGAAATAAAAATGGCCTTTTCGGCCGAAAATTTTCGGTGGCCGAAATTTCGGTGCACCCCTAATAAATATACACATTAGAGAGAGCACATTGTAATATAAGAAGAAGAAGACAGTTTATTTTATTGTCATTGTAACATTGTGACACGTACAACGAAATTTTGTTTGGAGCCGAGGCCCCCGGTCCACTGCGTGCACACACTCCGCCATCATAATATATAAATATATGTATATTAGGTTTACACATGTCAAACAAATGAGCAAAACAATAAAACCTCTACACTATTTAACAAAGTTTGTTTCTCCTATCAAGATATGTTTCCCCTTATACTTTACCCTGAACCTAACACTTATCCTAACATCTAACCTCGGTGACGTGGCATCACAGGAACAGCACAACAGCAGTTACAGAAAGTGAAGTAATGAAAAGAGCTGAGATTACACACATTTCACGGGCCTGGACACAAACACACACAAACTGGCTAGAATGAAGCAGTAGTGGCAGTCAGATTGCAATGTGTGCCAGTCAGGATTGTCAAATGGAAAAGGGAGTTCAAACAGGTTGCTTATAAAATACAGTAAATGAGCAGAGTTACTCCAGCTGATTAATGGGGTCCCCTATTGAAAAATCAATCAGTGTTTGTCATTCATATCTGATATGATCGCCAATCACCGTAAGCCCACACTAGGGTGAAGCGTCCTCCTCTCGCACCTCCACACAGCTGACCGATCACAGTGATGACTGTGAATATCAGTAGTTACTGAGAAAAATTGAACTCAGGATTTTAAGAATCAGTATTGGATTGTTCAAATAAAAATTGCGATTAATTGCAAAAATCAGCATTTGTATCCAGCTCTTGTTTACAATATCTTGGACTATTTCCTGTTGCAGTGATCAAATTTGCACACTGGTGTCTCTGTTTTGTTGTAACCGTTACTCTTAAGACTTGTGTGATGGTACAACCACAGTCAGAAACCTTTGCTGTGTGTGTGCTCTTGTAGATTCCAGGTTTCTGTGAAAATGGGATGGGTTCGTCTTTTCCTGGCATGGAGGGTCACGTGAACTGTGATGTGCTGGTTGGCTACAAGGCTGTGTACCGTGTTTGCTTTGGAATGGCCATGTTCTTCCTGCTCTTCTCTTTGCTCATGATCAAAGTCAAAAACAGCCAGGATCCCCGAGCTGCACTGCACAACGGGTGAGTCTACATTCATCCATCCACATCCTCCTGTCTGCTAGGGAATACATTCCAGATTTACTAACACTTTACTGGACTTGTATTATACAAACAAATGATGCTGCCACTATTTTGTGTTAATCCACAAAACAAACATTGATACCAGCATTTATGTTTATCATATTTTTTAAAAATCAGCTAATTTGACCTGCTGTTATGTGATTGTGTTAGTAAGGGCATGCTTACTTACAGAAAGCCATTGGGTTTACCCAGTGGCTTTCTGTTTTTCAGGGCCTTTTCTGCTACCAACCAGTTATTAACCTGTTAATAAAATGGTTTATGATTAAATATCTGATGATCAACTAGTCACTAAATTTCATTCTGAAATTGTTAAATTGTTGGAAGTGAATTTCAGGGAACCAATTTTTTTTTCTTTTTGATGACTTTCAGGTTTTGGTTCTTTAAGTTTGTTGCAGCTGCAGGCATCACTATTGGATCATTCTTCATCTCAGAAGGTCCCTTCACTACTGGTAACTATGAAATCACATTAAATCCAAAGTAACTGGCATGTGTCTGTACCTCTGACATAAAGCAGGACTGTAGATACCCTCTGTCCTTACACCCTTGAATTAGATAAGGAAAAGCTCTCCAAAAAACCCTATATGGGGAAAAACTAGAATGACCCCTTTGTAGTTGTGTACTTCCACCAGCCAGTGAAATTCATGGGTATGGGACAGAATTGAGGTCACTCTGACCTTTACCTTTGATCGCCAAAATCTAACCAGTTCATCTTGAGTCCTAGTGGACACTTGATGAGGGGAACTTTAAGAAGCATTTAGAGCTTTAGTTCATCTGAATACATAAATCAGTACATCTCGAGACTAGTGGTCTTTACCGCTGATGATAAACTATTGCCGCCCAACCTGGTTGCCACAGAACTGATTTAGATAGATTGGTGTACTCATTTTTTTTTCTTTTTTGTTTCTTAGTTTGAAATGGCAGTAAGAAGGTCATTAAATGTCTTAAGTTTTGGCTGTAAAAATGCTGCAGATATTGTGGCAGTGTAGTATAGTTCTGTCTCTTTGTGTTACACAGTGTGGTTCTATGTTGGCATGGCTGGAGCCTTCTGCTTCATCCTCATCCAGCTGGTTTTACTCATTGATTTTGCACATTCCTGGAATGAATCTTGGGTGGAGAAGATGGAGGAGGGCAACTCTCGCTGCTGGTATGCAGGTATGATGACAGTGGCTGAAAAGATTCTTTTTAAATAACTTTGAAAGAGCTCTGGGTTATTTACATCTTATCAGCTGTGGTGTAGCTGTTCTGTGTTATGTGATGGGTATAAATTATCCTATACAAAGTATCAGCATCACCAATCTGGGCATATTTCACAGGACTGGTATCTGCCATAATAAAGCTGATCCAATTCTGATCCTTATTTACAACTAGAGTCATGATTTGAGTGGGTGCAGTCACATCTTTGAGACATGTCATGCAACTGAGAAACTGCTCTATTAATTAGTCCAGCTGTCTACACTGCCCATGTGTCAGTTGGCATATAATGATTCTTCAAGTGCAACCTGAATCCTGTTTTTAGCTTCAAGTCTGTTTTTCACAGCTACGCGCATAAAATGCTCCATAGAATCCACCAAAATAATCACAGCTCGCTAGTTCCAACCAGAAATCCACAAAAATAAAAAAATACCTCAAGCTAAAACATCATCTCTTATATCAATTCTACTGAACATGGTAGTTCTTTTTAAAATGTGTAGTTCTTTGCTGTGTCTTACTATGCTGTGTGTTACTTATAGGATAGCTGTGGCAAAGTGTGGATTCTCATGCTTCTCAATATACTGTACTTGTACTCCTTTACTTCAGTTTTCCCAAGACAAAAGAAAGAAAGTCACTTTCGGTGAGAGCGCTGCACCTTAACCACTAGCCTACCAGGGACGGCTTGTCTTCCCAAGACAAATCTTTTAGTAATTTATACCAGAGTTGGACGTACTTTCCCCCAGAAAATTTGAAATATCTGCGTTAGTACAGTCAGCTAAACAGCACAGTGAAGTCAGTTGTTTATTGGGTAATGGAAGAGAGAGCAGAAATGCATCATGACGCAACAAACAAAAAAAAAAAAAGGAAATCAGGAAGGGGACAAGTTTAGAGACAAGTCGTTTGTCTGAGGCTAGCAGCAGATTGTTGGTGACTTTCACCACTGCAGTTTCTGTACTATGATGGACATGTTTCTTCATTAGCAAACCCCAGATCCAAGTGTGACGAGCTAGTAGATTGTAACTAAAGCTGAAAGCTCGTGCAAGATCTTGCGCATGCACAGTTGGCTCTGACTTGTGCTAACTTCAGGAAATTATGGAGGCCCAGAGCCTTTGGGGCAACATAGTCAGGTCTGGGGTTTCGTAATGAAACAACTTGTCCAACGTTGTTTTGGTGAAGTTACATACCGACTCAACATTACTTACAGCGACCTCTGACTGGCAAAGTTAGGTGTCGTTAGCACCGACGTGAATAACAATGAAAATGTCTCATAGCATTCAGGTAAAAGGCATCCCATAAACAACCTAATTAATAATGGTACATTTTTAATAACTTGATAAAAGGTCTTTTACATATTTATACACACACACGAAGTTGTGGTTGTGTATATGAATGACGTTGTGGTTTATGTTTGCAGCTCTGCTGTCGGTCACAGCAGTGAACTACTTCTTGTCTCTGGTGTCGCTGGTCATGTTCTATGTCTACTACACACACACTGACGGCTGCACTGAGAACAAGGTCTTCATCAGCATCAACATGCTGCTCTGCGTCGCTGCCTCGGTCATGTCCATCCTGCCTCAGATCCAGGTTCACACCACTTCTCTTTTACATTCATGTTTGAGCAGGACAGGGAAATAAACCATGAGCTCCCTCACAAGGTTTCCTAAGCTTTGCTGTGGACAGTTATGGAGTGTACATTCAGGTGCTAAATAGAAAGACCTGTGCCTAATATAATTTAGAATTTGCTCATATACACACTGCTGTTAGCAGGTAATTTACCAATTGTTCCAGGAGGCTCAGCATAGACAGTATGAGCTGAATACCTTTGGTTGATTGTGTTGGGATCAGGTTTATTTTCCTGCTAATGCCTGCTCTTCTCTGTGTGAAGGACTCCCAGCCCAGGTCTGGCCTGCTGCAGTCCTCCCTGGTTACCCTGTACACCATGTACCTGACCTGGTCTGCCATGACCAATGAGCCTGGTAAGTTAATATTCATACTAAACGGCAAGGATTTGGGAGTGTGTGGAGGTGAGCCTCTTTCAAGCAAACACTTTTGGAACACAATTCCACTCTCAAGGACTATTACACATTGATTTCTTAAAAAATAAAAATCTGTATCCTACATTCACGCTTAAACTATGGGCTTCTCTTACTTAAAATTATTCACCAGTCAACCCTCCACAGTCCAATCACAAACTGAAATCGGACTCAGCGCTGCCTTTCATATCACTGTCTCCAGGTGGTGCGTATTCTATATAACTGCCTTAGCTGTGTGTAATGCAACACAATCTGATGCTTCAGTATTCACAGCCCTGCATCAGTTACTTTTTTCTGTGACTGCAATTCCTCTATCTTCCTATCAATTAACTCCTGTGTCTTGGTCACCAAACTTGGGTTGGCCTCACTATGACACCAGAGTTTATACGGTCATTAGTTAATACTGCCTTTCAAATAACACTGTGAGAGTGGAGCATCCTCAGGACCAGTCCATGAAAATCCAGACTTTAAATAACCATCATCATACTTCGTTTTCTGCTCGCCCCAGACTCTGTCCCCTGAAGTGAAGTATTACAAATCAGTCCATTTTGCCCCTTGCATAGCCGAGCTGAAATTTGATGTTGACAGTTTGTTTTTGTAACTACCTGTGCTACTTTCACCCTTCTCTGTAAATATGAAAGGCCACCTCAGCATGTTACTACAGAGATCTTGGCAGAAGGAGGATCACTGCAAAGAAGTCAGAAAAACAAGCAGTCAGATGATGAGACCACCCGCATGTTTATGTGTACACAAGAAACCAGGGGCCTATTTCAAGAAGGCGGTTTTGTCGGAACTCAGAGTTTGTTAACCCCGAAATGAGGGCAACTCGGAGTTTTCGGTTTCAGAAACGGAGGTAACTTAAACCCGTGAAGCGGGGTAAGTTAAACCCGTTTCACAAAGAGAGGTAATCTAAACTCAGAGTCAGTTACTAAATTACTCTGTGAACCTAACCTGCTGGCGAGCAGGTTTTGTTCAGGAAACTCAGAGTTTCCTCTGGGTCTCCACCCCTTTTTAAAGTGAAAGGTGTTTAATACCTCATTTAATCTTTCAGTACATTCATAGATTGCACACGTTTCCGTCACGCAGAGATCAAAATGGCGTGTCCATTCATAGAGGATCCTGTAGATGAG
>NW_018127994.1:1026394-1039898 GCF_001952655.1 Monopterus albus
CTCTTTCGCCGGTGCAGCCGTGTTTCTTTTTTTTTTTTTTATGAAATATGGGCTCGTAGTCACTATATGCTTGTAGTAGCACATCCATTTCTGTCGGGGAAAAACGCAGACCTATTTTGGCTTGGTCCTGTTGCCATGGTGACTCGTAATGTCTTCACTCCATTGTTCAGGGCTTTTTATAGTCGCGTGGCACGCGCCTAACTCTGAGTCAAACAACTCAGAGTTGATTAAACCAACTCTTTTCAGCTGTTCTGAAACCGAAGACTCCAAGTTTTCCAACTCTGAGTAAGTCAACTCAGAGTCCAGGTTTGAACTCTGAGTTTGTTAAACCACCTTCTTGAAATAGGCCCCAGGTCTCTCAGAGAAGCGAGCTTACACAGGAAGGCAGACAAGGCATTGTCAAGCGGTGCTTGACAATGCCTTGTAGTTACTGTTACAAAAATAGGGTGTGTGTTGAAGGGCTGACGGCGCAGTGAGAGGACAGGCATGGCGCAGTGAGAGGACAGGCATAGCACAGCTTCTCCTGAAATGTGATTAGAAACCCCCTTAAGTAGACATAAGACAACTAAAATATGGCCTACAGTAACCATCAGTAAACATGAAATGAAATCAGCAGCAAGTTGGACTCTTCTTCTTGTGTCGTTCTCTAAGACAGGAAATGTAACCCAAGCCTTCTGGGTATTATTGGGCTAAACAGTACCAGTGCTACAGGACAGGACCATTTGGTTCAGTGGTGGGATGCCCAGGGGATTGTCGGATTGATCCTTTTCCTTATGTGTGTCCTCTACTCCAGGTAATTTATCTGTGCAGTTATCATGTGAAAAAAGTCACGGATTAGTAAACAGCTGAATTTCCAAAATGATTCTCATAAAAACTATTCTCTCACTTTTCCTCTGTATCTATCAGTATCCGTAATTCATCCAATGCCCAGGTGAACAAGCTGATTCTGACCACTGACGAGTCAGCTCTGATCGAGGACGGGCCTCAGACTGACAGTTCTGAGGAGGGCAATGGTCTCAACAGAGCTGTGGACAATGAGAAGGATGGCGTCACCTACTCCTATTCTTTCTTCCACTTCATGCTGTTCCTGGCGTCACTCTATATCATGATGACGCTCACCAATTGGTACAGGTAGGCTTCACACTGCAGAGGCATTACAGTACATCACAGTACAACATACACTAAGATGTGATTTAGTTAAAGGATTTTATTTTCAACTACGATTTTGGCTTTCAACAATTATGAAAACAATAATCGAGACAAAATGATAACTGTGCTGCACTCCATTTCACAATGATGCTCTCATTTTTTGTTGTGCCATATATCCAGCACACTCCTTCAGCATGTTGTGCTCACATTGGGAGAAGTGAAACATTACTCCAACACCTACTGTATGTGCGATAAAACCTCCATGAGCATAAACTTGCAGAGAAGTGATAGTTTCAGCTTTGCCTGCAGTCTGTCATCCACCGCCAGTTTGTGTTAATGTAGCAAGCTTGTTAAGATAATAGCTAATTGTTATAACAAATTAAAGTGAAAGATGAGTGTATGTGGCCTTACTGTTAAGCCAAAGGGAGAGTGAGGGATGTGGCTGTGTCGTGGTGAGCCCAGCAGATTATTCAGGTTATGACAGTCAGTATTGTTAACCAGAAGTAACAACGTTTTATTTGTAAAATAATATAGAGTAGTGAGTAATTTCATCTGAATTGTCAGTCACAGTTAGATAGATGAAATACTTTAAATATGATTCAGATGAAAAACAAAGTTCAAGAAAACCCACTATTAAGGTTTTTTTTTTTTAAGTTCAATAAATCCGTGGTGTTTCCAAAGTCAGTGTGTAATTGTCTTAAATAAGCGTGATCTCAGTATTGATCAAAATAATCATGATTATGATTTTTCCCATAATCGTGCAGCCCTAATGAGTATTTAGAGCAGCAGGGCAACATACGGTCGTAAGAAAAAGTAATGGCACTGTTTGAAGTTTTCTGCATAAATTGGTCATGAAATGTGATCTAATCTTCAACAAAGGCAACAAACCTGATATTTATAAGCTGATAAAACACAACCAGTCCAGATCTTTCATGTCTTTATTGAACACACCCATTAAACATACAAAGTTATGGAAAAAGTAATGGCAACATGAGGCTTCTGGATTCAGGTGTAATATGCCTATTCCAAGAGCATTTTCTCTTTGTGAATTGTATCTAGTATATTAACTAATAAGGGTTAGAGTGGGTTAATACTGTGTTCGTCTGAGCTGCCACACACAATTGAACTTTTCCCTTATTGAATTCTGTGAACCTGCAACCTAAATCTAAATATAGATATTGTGTGTATTTTCAAGACAAACTGTGACATGAAACAGTGGTTATCTGTTTATTAGGTGTGCCACACCTAAACTAATGCAGTCTAAAACAGGACTCCTGCAATAAATCCTCCTTCCTAAAAATGATAATGTTCGGGTTTTGTTCAAACGTTTTAACAAAAAATCTGTTGATTCACCTCTGTGATCGTTTTGAATTGTATAGTTTATAAGGCGTTTCTATTTTTTGTCTCCCCCATTGATATCAATGAGACTAGGCTAAATAGCAGAAACAGCTCTCTGTATAATGCAGTACAGTTGAACAACAGCAGAAACTCCAGCCTCCAGAGTGATCATACAGTTGAATCAACACCTCTCTGAAACAGTTTGAACACAAACCGAATATGATCACTTTCATGAAGGAGGATTTATTTCTGTTTATGTGATGCGCCAGGTTGAGTGCCCATCTCTGTTTGAGGTGCTTCTTTGTTGCTTGGTCTCTCTGCAGCCCTGACTCCAACTATGAGGCAATGACCAGCAAGTGGCCATCAGTGTGGGTGAAGATCTCCTCCAGCTGGCTCTGCATCGCCCTCTATGTGTGGACACTGGCGGCGCCACTCGTCCTGGTCAACAGAGACTTTGACTGAGACGTATGCTGTTCCACTGCTCATACACACATTCATGCTTTGCTTCACCTGTGTTTTGTTTCAGCAGTCAGTAAAACAGTAGGTAGCTAACTCTGCTCCAGTTACACCTGGAGCTGCACTCAGACTGGCTGGATTGTTTCAGATTTACTACATTTGATGGCTGTGGTTTATCTGTACAAACTTTTGCAGCTTCCTCACAGCAGGGGCCAACAAGGATGATTAACTGTGTTATGTCCCAGCTCTGATTGCAGCCTGGTCTACTCTGGTGTAACGTTGTTGTGAATCCTCAGCAGCTTGTTGTAGTGGTTCCTCATGCAGTTGCAGTTGTAAATAAATCCTATGTATTTCTAGTGGACAATTTTGTTTTCTTTCTATAATGAAAGAACTGCATGCTTTTCCTTTAACACTTGATGTGACATTAGCTGTATGTGAAGCTTTTCCAGGGATGATCATTAATCAGTGAGCCCCTTGTGGGAAGCAACAGTTCATCTCTAGTATTACATATGGAAATGCTGTTTCATGTAAAATAAGGGAGAAATGTCTTCGATTGTGCTGCTGTCAGAAGGATTTGAGTTGTGTATGAGCGGCACCCCAGCTGTGGCACCAAGAGAGCAACATCTTATGTTCCACTAAATACTACCATCACCAGGTATGGGCAGTGCTGTGTAACAGTCTGTGTGTGTGTGTGTGTGGTATAGTTATGTGCTATCATTTGTGAAAGCTCTGTCAGCTGTGTGTTCACTCTGCAGCTTGCACACTTCTCAGCACACACATAACAAAGACCTTACTGTTTTTGTTTCTGGTTTGCATTGAAGTTTGACTTTAATTGTAAAAATATTAATTGATTGAAAACATGTAGATAATTAATTTTGGTAGTGTTTAGCACTGGAATGTAGACCTGTTGTGGCTATACATTGGACTCTTTCAAATGTTCTTTTATTCTAATATGATTTTTCTCTTAACATGTTAGAGTATTGTAACTAATAAAACTGAGGACAAGAAGCCAGGTGTGTTTTGTTTCTTGCCTTTGTGTAGCTTATATGAAATCTACAGTTTGACCGTTGTATGTTCTCACAGAAAAGGTAGTCTAGATGTCCCTCTCTCCTGTCCCCTTTGCAGAAAAGCAGGTGTCTTTTATACAGGTAACAAGTTCAAACAGGTGCAATGAAGACAGGCAATGAGTGGAGGATAGGATGGCTTCTTAAAGACAAACTAACAGGTCTGTGAGAGCCAGAATTCTTGCTGGTTGGTAGGTGATCAAATACTTATTTCATGGAATAAAATTGAAATAAATTGTTTAAAAATCCAACAATGTCATTTACTGGAATTTTTTTTGTAAAACTGATAGAGACATACCCCAAGCGACTTACAGCTGTAATCGCAGCAAAAGGTGGCGCTACAAAGTATTAACTTAAGGGGGCTGAATAATTTTGCACGCCCAATTTTTCAGTTTTTTATTTGTTAAAAAAGTTTGAAATATCCAATAAATTTCGTTCCACTTCATGATTGTGTCCCACTTGTTGTTGATTCTTCACAAAAAATTACAGTTTTATATCTTTATGTTTGAAGCCTGAAATGTGGCAAAAGGTCGCAAAGTTCAAGGGGGCCGAATACTTTCGCAAGGCACTGTATATGCACAAACCGCCGTCCCATGCAACCTTGTCGAAACCTCTTGCCACCCCATGTAAAATGTTTCTGATTCACCACTGGACTTGAATGCATAATATTCATGCTGAATCTAACATGTCAGGCTTTCTTCATATCTGCTGATTGTTATCAGCCCTAAAACCAGCTTTCAGGCACACCATTGCTAACAACCAGTATGGTGTGGTGGAGTCTATAGCTGTTAATCCTGGGATACACTTGTCTATCAACACCACTTTTAAGGAGGTGATAGGAGATGTGTGAATCAAGTTTGGGTTGTGTGGATTGTGTATTGGCATTTTTCTGATATGGGACACACTTACCTACTATAGGATTGTGAACATGCACTTCAGTGTCCAAGTGCAAGGCTTGGTGCTGGGAAGGACCACAGACCGCATAATGACATGACAGCTCCCAGAAGTGTCGATCACCCCCTTGTAGCTGGTTGCAGTATAGGTCATAAAACCTGCCCCTTCCATTAGTGGATGAGACATGAGCCAAACAAAAAACTCAAAGTACAAATCAAATACATTTTTCCCAGTAGTAATTTCTGTTATTTTAGGTAGATATTGATTTGTGTACAAGTAGTCATTTGTCTGGTAAGTTTGTTTTAATAAGTTATTTGATTATATAAAACTGTGTATTTTAAATGATTTGACAGCTTTGATTGGTGGTCTGATGGCAGCCACCGTATTCATGAAATTTTGGCCTCACTTTTTCAAAACAGGGAAGTGGTGCTGTCATCCATCTTTATATACAGTCTATGAGAAGGACTCAACGTCACTTTGAGGAGCAACTCTCAGCTGATCACATCTGCTCAGAGAAGACATAACAATCCAAGATCCGGGACCTGTATCACAAGGCTGAACTTAGTCTGGCTCTCTCTAGGTTATCTGGCTTCACTGAGCCTAACACTGGTCGTCTTGTTTCTCGTCTTTTTTTTTTTTTTGCCAGTGGGTGGACTTCACTAACCTTCAGCCATCCTACCAATGGATGTATGCACTTTAAGACATGAAAACTGCTAGTTTATGATGGCTAATGTTATTATATTTTAGAAAGATAATGCTTTGCAGATGAGGTCAGTTTGCAGTCTTCTCTGTTTGCACCACAGATAGGTGAAAGACACATCTGTCATGTCACATAAGACTGTCACTTAATATATCATTTGATATCTGTTGCCAGAAGAAGTAGTGAAGGCACGGTTGCTGTGATGTGCAGCAGCAATGAGTGAATGTGACACAGAAGCTCCTATTTTGGAGGGTTTGATGCTCATCGACCCCGGGAAATAGGCCTGGTGTGAACTGTCATGCCAATGCATTGCTGGCATGTGTGGTCTTGCATAGGAAACTATGGAATATTTTGACAGGCATATCCCCCTGACAGATGTTAATGAGAATGCTGATGCCTTTAAAGCATCTGAGTGAGAATATTGCAAATTAAGGGAAGTTCTTGATTTAGTTTTAGGCCACAGTGGTTGCCGTTGCAGGCTAACTTTAAATGTTCAGCTTGCTCTTCCTGTAGAGACTGGCAAAATCGAGTGTCCAGTTTAAATGCCAACATATCCATTAAACAGAATTACATTCTGACAAAGATACTTTATTATACTATAAGTAACAACATTGTAAGCAAATTGTTGACAGCAACTCCAATACACTATGACAAACAGGATACAAAAGTTAGTGAAAAGAGGAAAATCATGAAAATGGCTACAGAACCAACCCAAACAACCACAGAGCTTTATCTTCAGTCCATTCAAAAACTGGCATTTCTCCTCTAGAATAATACGAAAATATACTGCTTCCAACCTGAAGTTTCAACAGAGTTTGAACTAAAATATGAACCGGCAAGTAACACTTTAGGCTAAATAATGATTTTAGGCATCACGCACAATTTCTTCGTTTAATCAACAATATTGTGTTTCTCATCAGTGTAGTGGTGGGCACAGTGGGTATTAAGAACCAGACAAGATTTTAGAAGGCTCCCGTTGCATTTAGGTGGTAAGGCCATATTCAGGCAGAGCATGTTTTACAGGTTGCAGTCACTGTATCACTGTAGACAGACTGGAAAACAAATTTGGCAACTCTGGCCTGGCCCTCATGTGGTTAAATTCATACTTATCTGAGAGAAAGTGTGTTTTAATTAGAAAAAAAAAATACAATATCAGTATTTTCCAATGTGAAATGCAGAGTACCTCAGGGCTCTCAAATCTGGGGACACAGCAGCATACAGACATGTTAGGAGAAACCTGACTCAGGGCATTAGAGAGGCAAAGAGACACTAGAGACAGAAACATAATGGCTACTTCATGGATAATAAAGACACAAGGCGCTTGTGGACATGAGAGAGAGCACCTCCAAGTTTGAGGTCATGGCACTCTGCCCGAAAATGATGGACTGCTCCTTCTGGGTTGGGGGTAAGTTGCTAGCATCATCCCATGCAAAGCTGTGGGGCTAGACAACTTCCTTGGGCGCATTTTGAAAGACTGTGCAGAACAGCTGCAAGATGTTTTTGCGGACACTTTTAACACCTCTCTCAGCCAGGAAGTTTATTCCTACATGCTTCAAAAGTGCCACCACCATTTTTGTGCATAAGAAGTCAAACCCAGCCTGAATGAATGACTTCCACCCTGTGGCTCTTAAACCCATAGTAATGAAATGCTTCAAGCAGCTTTTCATGAAGCACATCAAGGCCTGCAAACTTATATTCTCTATAGTTTACATACAGAGCCAACCGGTCCACAGAGGATGCTATCTTGACCACACTGCACCTGACACTGTCACACCTGGAGAGGGAGAACACCAATGCCAGGCTTCTCTTCATCAACTTCAGCTGGTGGTCAATACCATAATTCCACAGCAGCTGGGGGAGAAGGTGAGGTTTCTGGATGTGGATTCTGCCACCTGTAACTGGGTTCTTCCTGACACCGAGGCAGCAGACAGTTAGGGTTAGCAGCCACAGATCAGGAACAATCTCAGTGAGCACCGGTTCACCCCAAGGCTGTGTCCTGAGCCCCCTGTTTACTCTGCTTACTCATGACTCCACTGCCAGATTCAACCCTGACTACATCATTAAGTTTGTGATATGACAGTGGTGGGTCTCGTTATAAACAACAATGAATCTGCTGATAGACAGGAGGTAGAGCAATTTTCTGAGTGTTGTAGATCCCACAACCTCTTTCTGAATGTGGGAAAAGCCAAGGAGTTGGTGATTGAGTTTAGAATGGATAGCGGGCATCATTATCACGTGCCACTGACCATCAATGGCATCACTGTGGAGAAGGGCAGCGTTGTGAAGTTCTTGGGTGTGCACCTGGCGGACAACATGACCTTCACCACCAACACCTCGGCCATTATGAAGAAAGCTCAACAGCAACTCCACCTGCCCCGCAGACTCAAAAAGGCAGGCCTCCCTATCATACACGTCACCACCTTCTATAAGGGCACCACTGAAAGCATCCTCATCTGTGGCCTCACTTCCTGTCTTGGTAATAGCAGGGCATCTGAATGCCACCAACTTCACTGGATAGTGAAAACAGCCAGTAGGATCACTGGTTCCTCGCTTCCCTTTCTGGAGGAAATGTTTCATCAGCAGAGCTACCAAGATCATTAGAGACCCTCATAATCCATGTTGCTGTCTGTTTTCCCTTCTGCCTTCAGGTAGGAAGTACAGAAGCATAGGTACCAGATCCAGCAGGATGCTGAACGGCTTTTTTCCACAAGTTCAGAATCATCAATGGACTGTGCCCTCTCCGACTTTCCCACAACACACCCACAGTTCCTCCAAGTCCACTGACACTTGAAACCAAATAGCTGAATTGTTAATGGGTATAACCGCACTCTACAAACATTGGACTGTTCGGTTAGACTGCACTTTACAAAATAAATTGACGCTGTTCTGCACTCCAACACTACGATGCGCTGCTATTCTGTTACACATGGTATGTTTTTCTATGTATATTTTTTTGCTATAGTTATTTATTGTTATTGTTTTTATCATACTGGGAGAAACACCATTTCATTTTTATGTACACACATACATAGAGATGAAAAAGAAAGAAATGTTGAATCTTGAATCTGTTCTTGGCCCTCTGCTCTTCTCTTTTTATATTTCACCTTTTGGCCAAATTATACACAGTCATGGAATTTATCTCCACTGCTATGCTGATGATACTCAGCTATACAGTATGTGTCTATAAAAGCAAATAATTGATGCTGCTAGATGACACAAGCATCTAGCAAGCAAGATGCTTGTCTCATTCAGACTAGATTGCTACATGATTACTTTGTTCTCAGGCCTGCCACATACTTGTACTAAAAGTCTTCAAATGGTTTAGAATGCTGTAGAATTTTAACTAAATCCAGAAAAGTTGACCAAATTACAGCAAGCAATTCAAACTGTGTGTGTGTTGCTCTCTTCTCTCCTCCTTGTCTTCTCTGTCACTCAAGCTTTCTGACCTGGACCATCAGCCATATTGGGACCTCTCTTTCCTGTGGCTGTGGATGCCTGTTCAGATTTCAGGATCTGGATCCTTGTACTTCAGGAGTCCTGGCCTCATTTTTGTCCTTATCCCCATCATTTATTACTTTGCTGTTCATTTGCTTGTTCCCTTTGTCCTGTCTATTCCCTCTAATGTGTGCTGGTTGCTTTCCCCTGTATGTGTGAATGATGTGTTTGAGTTGTCCCTATTTGTATGGTTGTGCAATCTATCCTCCTACCAGACCTGTGTCTGGAGGAGAGGTCATGTGGGTCAGGTCTATTGGAAGCAACAGTGTTATTCATATACGTATGTTACAATACATGTAACATGGTGTCATCCTGATTGTCCAAACGACTGCAAATCTATTACACTACCAGTCAAAGGTTTGAACACACTTTCCCATGTAATACAATGGAAAAAAATGTCAAAAATATTGACTGGTAGTGTATGTTTACTGTAAATCAATTTTGTTGATTTATTCTGTAAATACAACATCTACTGCATGTCTGTCCATCCTAGAAGAGGCATCGCTCCTCTGTTGTGTTCCTGAGGTTTCTACATCTATTCTTCTTCCCAGCTGACAAAACAGCAAAACTGTATCCAGTTTTGTTAGTTTGTTTTGATATGGGTAATGTTGAATAAAAAACGTCTGACAGACAGCAACATGTAAAAACTCCAACTCATGTCACTGTCATGAGTATAAAATGTCATGAGTATAAAACTGTAATTTGATCAAAAGTCATAAATTCTGCCCAATAAATTCTCATTTCCAGCTATTCTTTGTCATGGTTAGATATACACATCCTATGAAAACAGTTGTACAGTATGTCTTCTGTGCCTCTGGAGGAGTTTTGTCAAGGCCACAAAATAACATCAAAGTGACATCACCACAATTAAAAAAGACCAATTAAAAAGCCTGCACTGAAGGTGTGGAATTTTTAGGATATGTGTTTTTACTAGGCAGTGGTGCTCTCATAGAGGTTCTTAGTTGGAGAGAACACTGGTATTGGGAGCATTTTTTTCCTTTCTGTATTTCCATTGCAATTTTTTCTTTAAACAATCTTTAAATTAACATGGAATTCTCTTGGATTATGTAATGATCCTATACATTTACATCTGCCAGTTTTAATTATGTCAAGTTTGTGCTGTCATTTAAGCACAAAATATGGGTCTAAACACTACATTACCCATGAGCGTTGCCACTATTGACATGGAAAAGAAGCCAATCAGAGGCATGTATTAGAACATTTGTCAAAGGTGTGTCATAAACAGTTGAGAATAAACAGCATCACAGATGCTGAATTCATCCACAATTGACTCATAATTTAAAAGTGATCTGATTTAAGTTTGAATATGTTTCCAGCTTTCTCCACAGCATAATCTTTAACTCTCTCTAGCGTTAGACTAAAATCACTATACAGCAACAACAACAACAACAATAATAATAATAATAATACACTGTAGTGTCTTAGTTTGGCACAAGCTATAATTCTTGCTTGTGCATTCTGAAAGATGGGTAATATAATGTGTAAAAAATGTGACTACAGCTGGATCACCTTTTCCCAGTGTAAGAAGAATCAAATCGAACAAACCTATCTGTAAATACCATCTAATAACAAATACTCAGCACCCATCTTTGAATGTCTTTTAAGCGTTTGTAGATTTTCTATGCAGGTGTAACCTGGATAAAAATACTATGTATTATAGTTAGAAAGTTTGTTTGCTTTTGAGCAATAGTTACTATAAATAAGTTGATTTCATAGATAAATATGGTTAAAAACTTTATGGTGATTTATTTCATGTTATTTCGAAGGTTCAAGGAAGTGTTGTGTGTAAAATATTATTATTGGTCATCCATTGGTAAAGGTAGTGACACCCAGGGAAAGAAGGGAAAAAAAGGAAGCGGGGAAAGGGCGTAACTTGGTGAAAGAAGGAGAGATGGGGAAAAATAATGTATAATGTATATAATGTAGAGAGGTTTATTACAGATTTCAGATTCGTCAGTTATAGTTACTGTGAGTTAATTGAACTCAGGGCCCTTACCTTATAGGTGGGTTACACAGGAAGAACCAACACAGGGTAGGAGCCATTATTACAGAAATGCAGAGGTCCTGATTCTCCCAGTGCCCTACCCCACCACCTGACCAGACACTAAAATAGTCTTGAAGTTTATTATTATTATTATTATTATTATTATGTTTTTCATATTAATTTCCTAAATGCTGTTTTAAACCATTTGTCATACTGTCACAATAATATTCTGGAGAATAAGTATGGAATGCATTTTAGGTGTAAAAATTATCAAATGCATTACATACCAGCCTACAAAATATCCAACATGTGACAAAGTACAGAGCAGAAAACACTTCAGTAACTTTAGTTGGTAGTAACTTGGCAACAAAGTGTACTAAATTTGTTAAATTGTGTGAAAGATTGTAATCCCCACACCAGCCACTACTGCATACTGTATGTATTCACTGACTCCACTTTGTTTATTACTGACTGTCCTTGAATTTGAGCAGGTGGATTTAGAAACATTGTAAACTTCAATCAGAAATGAAATTAATACAACTTAGCAAAGCATATGCACAGGTATTATGTGCAAACATTCTTGAAAGATATAAAAGAAAGCAGGAGATTAAATGATTACAATACCATCTATTTACATAGGGTAATTTATAAATACTACTGTCTATTCACAGTCTTTGATCACAGTGAAATCAACAGTTTTTACTTGGTTTGTAATTTGATTTCATTACATTATGGTTATTCATTTATCGGGTACATATTTGGATAAAAGAATTAGTCTTAACTTGGACACTGATCAGGTGGAGATTCTGTCCCTCCACACAGGCCATAAAATGAAAATCTGTACCTTACTGGGTGATCATGCAGCTACCCTGCTCAGTCAGCACTGTTTCTTTGTATACAAATGAGGGCTGATCCACAAGGCTGACTCCTCCCCAGATGAATTTAGGCTACACGTACAGGTTGCTCATCTCCTAACTCAGTGCCCAGGTTGGTGAAGGTGACGGAGGGCTCCAGGACTCCAGGGCTGAGTTGGGGTGGGTTTGTAGCTGGCTGGCTACCCGTGTTCCTGAATTGCTTGTACACTCGTGGATCCTGGGCCACATAGGTAGATGAGGAGGAGTAAAGGATCAGGCCCAAGATAATGACAAAGAAAGATAGCAGATAGAGCCCCGAGAACTGTAACAGACAGACAGACAGACAAACAGACAAACTTAAAGCTAGCATCTGCATTAAGCACTGCTAGGTCACCTACCTCATAAATATTAATCAGTGTGTAAAGATCAATGACCTGGTGTAACATAGTGTCTCTGGACTGTCTGCTCATTGTTTCCTGTTCTTTGGCTCTCCAGTCTTTTTAGTTATCTGCATGAGGTCTCTAGGTCCTCTGTTCTTGATCCCTTAGATCCCTTATACTTAAAGCCTGTTCCTGTGCTACCAGGATCAGAGCCTCTGTGCTGTCTTTCAGTCCAAATTTGTCCAGCCACTGGTAGAATTTTTCGATATCAGCCACTTCTTGTATTTGACGGTGGTACATACTGTGCAGTTTTGTCCTTCCATGAGGGTTCCTGCTCTTCCTTCCCTAGTTCCTCTGGTTTCTGCTGCCTGAGATATTCACTAAACACGTCATCACTCGGGTCCATCTTCCTGATGTATTCATGGATCGTTGTCGTTTCATCCTGTTTAGTGGCTCTGACACTCACTAATCCTCGGCCTCCTTCCTTTCGTTTAGTGTAGAGTCTCAGGATGCTGGACTTGGGGTGAAACCCACTGTGTATTGTAAGGAGCTTCCTTGTCTTGATGTCAGTGGCCTCTATCTCCTCCTTTGGCCAGCTTATTATGCCAGCGGGGTACCTGATGACCGGCAAGGCGTAGGTATTAATCGCCTGGACTTTGTTCTTTCCATTCAGTTGACTTCTCAGGACTTGTCTTACTCTCTGCAGGTACTTGTTAGTTGTCGTTTTCCTTGCAGCCTCTTCATGGTTCCCATTTGCCTGCAGGATCCCAAAGTACTTGTAGCTGTCCTCAACATCTGCTATGTTGCTTTCTGGTAGTACAATCCCCTCAGTTCTGACTACCTTCCCTCTCCTTGTTACCATTCGACCACACTTATCCAGTCCGAATGACATTCCGAGGAAAAGAAACAAGTAATATATATACATACATACAGTGGTGTGAAAAAGTGTTTGCCCCCTTACTGATTTCTTATCTTTTTGCATGTTTGTCACACTGTAATGTTTCAGATCGTCAAACAAATTTATATATTAGTCAAAGATAACACAAGTAAACACATCATGCAGTTTTTAAATGAAGGTTTTTATTATTAAGGGAAAACAAAATCCAAAACTATAGAGCCCTGTGTGAACAAGTGTTTGCCCCCCTGTCAAAACACTGGTTTATCGCACC
>NW_018127994.1:1041087-1051878 GCF_001952655.1 Monopterus albus
GATCATGTCTCCAGCAGACATTCTACGGATTGTCCCATGTTAACCCTGGATCTGGACATGCCCGTACTGGTTTCTGAACCCTATTTGAACTCTATTCTCTGCTTGGAGTTGTTGGTCTGTACTCTAGGTAAGCCTGTGTTGTTAATAATAAATTGTTTGTCTACATCTACCAGTCTGTCTATTGTGGCTGGGTCCTACCTCTCAGTTAGCTATCTCTTTTTAGGAACATGAAGTCATGGTCTTTGGGACTAGTATAAACCAGTCTCATCTGTAAATAAGCAGGAACACAGAACAGCTGAACAGTAAATGCAAACACTCCTAACACAATTAAGTCAGGATGTACAGAAGTATACCTCAGATTTGTCATGTCAGTACTATAACATCGTCAAACTTCCAATTCTAGGAAGATGGAATGTTGTGCTAGATGTCAGGACATCTTTTGACCTGCACATCATCAAATCAGTGCTTCCTGGCAGTTTGATATTACCTTGTAGTGAAAGAGAAAGAGACCACAGAAGAGGCTGTATAGGTCAGCTGTAAGCAGAGAGAGATTGACTGAGGTGGCACTCGTCCTCTTCACCACCACTGGCATGAAGCTGTACAGGATGAACATGAAGGCACTGAAACCAACATAGAGAAGACCTGTAAACACACAGAAACACACATGAATAATTTGAATTGCTTGTAAATTACATTCTGTGGTACAGTGGGTACGGAAAGTATTCAGACCCCCTTAAATTTTTCACTCTTTGTTATATTGCAGCCATATGCTAAAATCATTTAAGTTCATTTTTTTTCCTCATTAATGTACACACAGCACCCCATATTGACAGAAAAACACAGAATTTTTGACATTTTTGCAGATTTATTAAAAAAGAAAAACTGAAATATCACATGGTCATAAGTATTCAGACCCTTTGCTGTGACACTCATATATTTAACTTAGGTGCCGTCCATTTCTTCTGATCATCCCTGAGATGGTTCTACACCTTCATTTGAGTCCAGCTGTGTTTGATTATACTGATTGGACGTGATTAGGAAAGCCACACACCTGTCTATATAAGACCCTACAGCTCACAGTGCATGTCAGAGCAAATGAGAATCATGAGGTCAAAGGAACTGCCTGAAGAGCTCAGAGACACAATTGTGGCAAGGCACAGATCTGGCAAAGGTTACAAAAAAAAAAAGAATTTACCACCATGCTTCACTGTTGGGACTGTATTGGACAGGTGATGAGCAGTGCCTGGTTTTCTCCACACATACCGCTTAGAATTAAGGCCAAAAAGTTCTATCTTGGTCTCATCAGACCAGAGAATCTTATTTCTCACCATCTTGGAGTCCTTCAGGTGTTTTTTAGCAAACTCCATGCAGGCTTTCATGTGTCTTGCACTGAGGAGAGGCTTCCGTCGGGGCACTCTGCCCTAAAGCCCCGACTGGTGGAGGGCTGCAGTGATGGTTGACTTTTTACAACTTTCTCCCATCTCCCGACTGCATCTCTGGAGCTCAGCCACAGTCATCTTTGGGTTCTTCTGTACCTCTCTCACCAAGGCTCTTCTCCCCCGATAGCTCAGTTTGGCCGGACGGCCAGCTCTAGGAAGGGTTGTGGTCGTCCCAAACGTCTTCCATTTAAGGATTATGGAGGCCACTGTGCTCTTAGGAACCTTAAGTGCAGCAGAATTTTTTTTTTGTAACCTTGGCCAGATCTGTGCCTTGCCACAATTCTGTCTCTGAGCTCTTCAGGCAGTTCCTTTGACCTCATGATTCTCATTTGCTCTGACATGCACTGTGAGCTGTAGGGTCTTATGTAGACAGGTGTGTGGCTTTCCTAATCACGTCCAATCAGTATAATCAAACACAGTTGGACTCAAATGAAGGTGTAGAACCATCTCAGGGATGATCAGATGAAATGGACAGAGCCTAAGTTAAATATATGAGTGTCACAGCAAAGGGTCTGAATACTTATGACCATGTGATATTTCAGTTTTTCTTTTTTAATAAATCTGCAAAAATGTCAAACATTCTGTGTTTTTCTGTCAATATGGGGTGCTGTGTGTACATTAATGAGGAAAAAAATGAACTTAAATGATTTTAGCATATGGCTGCAATATAACAAAGAGTGAAAAATTTAAGGGGGTCTGAATACTTTCCGTACCCACTGTATGTCTGTTTATGTATCCAAGTTCTTTGTTTGTCTGTGTTTGTGTGTGCATGTGCATTTTCACCTATCTGCCAGTCCCAAGGTACCTTCAGTAGCTCCTTGTGCTCCATGATGGCTCTGCAACAAAGCACAAACACATTAGATTGAGGCTCAATCCCATTTCTTATATTAACCCCTACCTACCCCTCATTTTTGACTACTCCCACAATTTTGAGTTTGAGTTAACCCTCAAAACAGAGTTGCAAGGAGTAGTGGTTGAAATCTTCCCCTATGAAATGGGACAATCCTTCAAAACCTTTATACATCATCTGTAGTTAATAATAATAAGGATAATCACCTTTATTTGGCCACGTATGGTACACCCAAGAAATATGTTTCCGGTACAGAACCGAGGCAGCCATCTGCGGTGCCAACTCAACCGATGGCTCTAACAATTCAGTTCAGTGTCTTGCCCAAGAACACTTTAACAAGTAGACTGCAGGCACCAAGATTCAAACCTCTGATCTTCTGGTTGGGAGACGACTGCTCTACCTACTGAACCACAGTCACCTTTGTTAATGATAATGGTTGTGTAAACAGAGTTGTTGTTGGAATTTTTGATTTCCAGAGTGCCATGGTCAGCTGCAGCAGTTTAGTTTCCATGATCTCTTCGCATCAGTTTGTGAACTTCAACAGCAAATAAGAAAAATGTAAGGAAAAATGTTTTTGACACCAGGGAATGTTGGTGTAGTTTGAAATGTGTAGCATCAGCAGTAGGCAACTTTTATTTTATTTAGCCTCATACCGCTTGGTTTTGAGTCTGCCTCTGAAAGTGCTCTGTTTGAAGAGCAGAATCTGGTTATCCCTACCGAAAGAGGCATGCAAAATGGAGTGGTGGAATGGAGTAGGGCTAAGTGGCATGGGCAAGGGGTGAATTGGGATTGGGTCTTTGCACTGAGATTTTAAAAAGTAACAGTGGCAGTAAAGATATCTGACAATGCTGATACCAAATTTAAGTAGATAATTCTATCATTATTTACTTTAGTGTCATGTGCCAACACAGTGGAGGGCGGCCAACTTAACTTTACTTCCACACAAGTCAATAATTTTGTTGATAGTGCTGCAGCCTCCATGCAAACGACACTTGATACTGTTGCCCCTCTGAAAAAGAAGGCAGTGAAACCCCATGGTACAGCTCACAGCTCCACTCCCTAAAGCAGGCATCAGAATAACTGGAAAGGGGGTTGTGCTCCATTAAGTCAGAAGAGTGTTTCCTAGCCAGGAAAGATAGTTTAATAACATATAAAAAAGCCCTTTGTTGTGCCAGAACCGCATATTATTCATCCATTGATAGAGGGAAATAAGAACAACCCCAGGATTTTTTTCAGCACTGTAGCCATGCTGACAAAGACACACAGTGCTGTTGAACTTAATATTTCCTTAGATCTCATTAAACTGTAAATATACTTAATGACTTGCCACCATTGCCCAGCTCTAATGAGGTATGTCTCTCCCCCGACACAAACTCACAGCTGGATGCCGCTGAAGAAGGATCCAAAGAGTCCCATCATGCCAAGGAACTCCACACGGCTCAGGTTCTTCACGATGAACTCCTCGCAGACGTTGGAGATCCCGTACAGGGTTGCTCCTCCCAGAACCAAAAGATCCCCAAACAGTTTCTGCTCTCCTAGACAAATTAAGGAGAACAAGAGGAAAGGAAAAAAAAGGAGCAATACTTATTTGGCAAGTTCCTCGTGTCTGAGTGTGTATTTGTACAGACATAGAAAATGTTTGTTTTACAATGTCAAACAAAATATTATTTGTATCTCTGGGCTTAGATGAGCTAACTGCAATCAAATGCACATTTGTAGCACTGTGCACTATAAGAGTATGAGTGTGTGAATACTCACCAAATCCTTGCTGCCGACCAAGTAGGATGTCAGCTCCTACCATGCACCCGATACCCAGAAGACACAGTCCTACCCCAACAAAGTGAACAGCTTTGTACCTCACCAAGAGAAAGAACCAGGAAAGCAGCAGGACCACTGGGATGACAAAACAGTCTAACAGCTGAAAGGAAGGGCAGAAACACATAGAACAAAAACATACACAGTGACTTCAGTTGTTTCTTATTCCTAGGTGGGTTTATCACTTTGGCAGAGCATCAGACTGGTGACCAGCAACAGAACTGCTAACCATGCCATGCTGTGCTTCTCTCAGAGGTTGCGGGTGTCCGCTGACCTCCACAGGAGGACTGGAGTGCTACAAAGGGACTCAAATGGCTCTATTTTCCTGTGAAAGGGCACAGCACTTAACTTGTGTCTAACTCCAGGTGCAAGGCACATTTGGACATTTTTAACAATGTTGTGCAAATTTGGTGACCACAGATGCAGTGCACTTTCTTGTCAGACATTACCAGGCTCATTGTGGAGGACAGGCGGAATATATTATTATAGGAAGGAATACTGTACATGGTGAGTAGGTGGAGTCTGGACTGGCTTTAGTTATGTCCAATCACATCAGCTCCTCTGATCCCTTTTAAAGAGCATGACAAGAACCTGACTGATGTCAGGACATGGACACATACAGTGCCTTGCGAAAGTATTCGGCCCCCTTGAACTTTGCGACCTTTTGCCACATTTCAGGCTTCAAACATAAAGATATAAAACTGTAATTTTTTGTGAAGAATCAACAACAAGTGGGACACAATCATGAAGTGGAACGAAATTTATTGGATATGTCAAACTTTTTTAACAAATAAAAAACTGAAAAATTGGCCGTGCAAAATTATTCAGCCCCCTTAAGTTAATACTTTGTAGCGCCACCTTTTGCTCCGATTACAGCTGTAAGTCGCTTGGGGTATGTCTCTATCAGTTTTGCACATCGAGAGACGGAAATTTTTGCCCATTCCTCCTTGCAAAACAGCTCAAGCTCAGTGAGGTTGGATGGAGAGCATTTGTGAACAGCAGTTTTCAGTTCTTTCCACAGATTCTCGATTGGATTCAGGTCTGGACTTTGACTTGGCCATTCTAACACCTGGATATGTTTATTTGTGAACCATTCCATTGTAGATTTTGCTTTATGTTTTGGATCATTGTCTTGTTGGAAGACAAATCTCCGTCCCAGTCTCAGGTCTTTTGCAGACTCCATCAGGTTTCCTTCCAGAATGGTCCTGTATTTGGCTCCATCCATCTTCCCATCAATTTTAACCATCTTCCCTGCCCCTGCTGAAGAAAAGCAGGCCCAAACCACGATGCTGCCACCACCATGTTTGACAGTGGGGATGGTGTGTTCAGGGTGATGAGCTGTGTTGCTTTTACGCCAAACATAACGTTTTGCATTGTTGCCAAAAAGTTCGATTTTGGTTTCATCTGACCAGAGCACCTTCTTCCACATGTTTGGTGCGTCTCCCAGGTGGCTTGTGGCAAACTTTAAACGACACTTTTTATGGATATCTTTAAGAAATGGCTTTCTTCTTGCCACTCTTCCATAAAGGCCAGATTTGTGCAGTATACGACTGATTGTTGTCCTATGGACAGAGTCTCCCACCTCAGCTGTAGATCTCTGCAGTTCATCCAGAGTGATCATGGGCCTCTTGGCTGCATCTCTGATCAGTCTTCTCCTTGTATGAGCTGAAAGTTTAGAGGGACGGCCAGGTCTTGGTAGATTTGCAGTGGTCTGATACTCCTTCCATTTCAATATTATCACTTGCACAGTGCTCCTTGGGATGTTTAAAGCTTGGGAAATCTTTTTGTATCCAAATCCGGCTTTAAACTTCTCCACAACAGTATCTCGGACCTGCCTGGTGTGTTCCTTGTTCTTCATGATGCTCTCTGCGCTTTAAACAGACCTCTGAGACTATCACAGTGCAGGTGCATTTATACGGAGACTTGATTACACACAGGTGGATTCTATTTATCATCATTAGTCATTTAGGTCAACATTGGATCATTCAGAGATCCTCACTGAACTTCTGGAGAGAGTTTGCTGCACTGAAAGTAAAGGGGCTGAATAATTTTGCACGCCCAATTATTCAGTTTTTTATTTGTTAACTGCATGGGAGATTAACATATTAATCATTAACATAGCATAGCATTAGCATAAACAAATTGGAACCTATCTGATAAATAAGATTTGAACCAACTTAGTGTGGTTCCTTTAATCTCGATAACATGTTCAAGTCTCTGCAATAAGATGTTATGATCATATAGTGTCAAAAGCAGCACTGAGATCTAGGAAGACAAGTATAGAGATGAGTCCTTTGAGGCTTGGAGAAGATCGTTGGTGACTCTAAAACCAGACTGAAAATCCTCAAAAAAATCATTCTTGTGCAGGTGGTCACATAACTGCTTCGCAACAGCTTTTTCAAGGATTTTAGAACTAAAGGGGAGATTGGATATTGGTCTACAGTATAATTATCCAGAACACCTGGGTCAAGAGTAGGCTTTTTGAGTAAAGGTTTAATTACAGCAACCTTAAAAGCCTATGGAACATAGCCTGTTAATAGAGAGAGGTTGATCAAATGTAATATGTTGTTGATTAGGGCTAAGATGTCAGGATGGGGTCTAAGAGACATGTTGATGATTTAGATGAAACAGTTGTTGAGGTCAACTCAAGAGATATGTATGGGAGAGTAGCAGTCTAAATATAAATTAGGTCTCTTTGTCAGCCTGGCTACAGTGCTGAAAAAAAACCTGGGGTTGTTCTTATTTCCCTCTATCAGTGATGAATAATATGTAGTTCTGGCACTATAAATGTCTTTTTTTTATATGTTATTAAACTATCTTTCCAGGCTAGGAAACACTCTTCTGACTGACAATCATCGTCTCCTCTCTCCCGTAGTGTGTCCTCTCTCTCTCCCTGTACCTTTCTGCAGGTAGCCCTGGCTCTGGAGCGGCACATTTCTGATGAACAGTCACCGGCTACATCAACCTGCCAAGTGCTTGATTGTTTGTTGTTGTATCTTGTTGCTTTTCTTTTTTCTCTCTCTCTCCTCTAGCCACTCACCCCAAACAGTCGAGGCAGAAGGCCACCCAAAAAGAGCCGGGGTCTGTCAGAGGTTTCTTCTGTTAAAGGGAGTTTTTCCTCCCCACTGTCGCCAAGTGCTGCTTAAGGGGGATTTGTTGGGTTTTTCCTCTATAATAATAATAATAATAGTCAAGTCTATATCTTGCTTTGTAAAGTGTACTAAGATGACTTTTGTTGAATTACTCTAAGCCTAACCTAAACCTAAGTCTAACCTGAACCCTAAAACCAAGTCTTAACCTTCACAAAGCCCTTTGAAGTTGAATGTCTTCAGAACAATGGTATAAAACAAAAATTTGTCCACACTGCAATAAAAATGTATACACATACTGACCTGTACACTGGAGAGTGTAGTGTGCTGGTAAGCCTTAAGAGCCAAGTAGTTGGCCTCGATGTCTATGAAACCCAGAATCATATATTTCCACCAGCGCTGCTTCAAAATGGCCAGCAAATTTCCTTCACCTGGTACAACATTGAGAGGGAGACACACAGGGAAGATAATGAAAATGCTAAAGCATTGGTATATACAGTATATGTGTACACTACCTATGTGTGTGTGTGTGTGTGTGTGTGTGTGTGTGTGTGTGTGCAGTATCCTAGCTGTTTCTGTCACTGCACTCTTCTGATGATGTTCCTGGGATCTGTTGCAGCCACTCTCCCAGCTAAGGAATAACAGTCCCAAGCTTCTTCAGATTCTCATACCCCTTTCTGAAGTTGCTGTGACTTGGAACTGCTATGTCTATCACCACTACCTCCTTCTGTTCATTGTCTACTACCACAATGTCTGGTTGGTTGGCCAGTACCTTCCTGTCTGTCGGGATCTGGAAGACCCACAGGATCTTAGCCCTGTTATACTCCATGACCTTCTGAGGAGTCTCCCATCTGGACATGGGAGGGTCTAGCACATACTCAATGCAGTTGCTGCCAGTCACATGGTTGTGCCATCTAGCAGATGCTGTTCTTGCCTGCATTTTACATCCTGTCACTATCTAATGGACTGTCTCTGAGGCTTCTTTGCACAGTCTGCACTTGGGGTCATGTCTGGTGTTGTAGACCCCTGCTTGGTTGATCTGGTACTCGGCACCTGTTCTTGTGCTGCTATGATCTGTGATCAGTGCCTCACTGCTGTCTGATAGGCCAGCCTTTTCCAGCCACTGATAGGATTACCCAGTGCCAGCCACCTCAGTTATCTGTTGGTGGTACATTCCATGCAGGGTGTTGTCTTGCCATGGCGCTTCCTCTGTTTGATCTTCATTCTATGCCTGCTGCTGTCTCAGACATTCTCTCAACAGGTCATCTCTGGCTGCCATCTTGCAGATGTACTCCTGGATGCTAAGTTTTATCCAGGACAGCGACTTTGACACTCACCAGCTCATCACCACCACTCATCCAGCTGCACTTCTATATATGACATCCCATTGTCCTCACTGTAGATCTGTTTCAGGTGGATCCATGAGTCACTGTCTCATACATACAACTTGATGTCATCCATGTTCATCCATGAAGAGGGGGGTGGCTGATAGTAGCTGCACATTTGAACTTCTATCCATAACCATACATACACACATGCATGCTCATCAACGTTCCCGTTAGCCGGTATTACCGGTTTTTGAATGGTAAAATTCATAAAAAATGTATAAATTAAAAATTTGCCATTCAAAATATCTGGTAATAATGCTGACATTTATGGGTTTAGCAAGTTGTATCCTGACCAGGCTACGCTAGCTAAAACTGACTGTGTTCTGTCTATGTCCAGAATGCCAGCAGAGAGACATCTCTGCATGTGGCAGGGTGCAAAGACTCACAGAGCAGTTTCCATGGTGACAACATAAGCAGATGCATGTGCCTATCATTGGTAGAAAGCGTCCAAAATGAATGTGATTATGAAAAGTTGTTTTTGTGGCTAAAACTGCATGAATGACAAAACTAAAGACTGGAAAATGTTTTTGTCCCAAGAAGGAAGGCCATGTCATGTTTATATTATTCCAGATAAAATATCTGGCATATCGACTCACTTTTCATAGACCTGTGTCAATAATACTGATCAAGTTTATCAGCAGTGAAGCTGACTGTTTGCATAGCAATTGCCTGTGTTTTTGCATTAACATAGCACATCTGCAAACAACATGATGATAATGTGTCATGCTAACGTTAACTGTGTGAGGAGGTTTCTGTGCTTTTAAGTTGAACCCATGCTGTCACTTGATGTAGCCAACACATAGTTCATTTCTCTAACTGTGGAGCTAACTTTGTGTGGAGGCTTGTTTAGAATAATTCTGATCACAACTGCTAGTTGTCTCAGTAGAGTTAGCTGAATTAAAGGTGGCATGTGTGATTAAACAATGTAGGCTAATGGTGCTATAATGTTACAAAGGCATGTTACATTACTATCAAGTCACCTCAAAACAGCAATTTCACATGTTTCCAGCCAGCTAAACACAGTGCTATCATTTTGGATACACAGTATTTGCACTGTATAACTACTGGGTATACATGGCCCTGATAAGCTGCTCTCAAATTCACTTCTTGTAGGGACTTCACATTGAATTCATTCACATTAGAATTCATTTACTGGAGACTTAACCTAAACTTATCTAAAATTCTGTGATTAACAGGTTTCAGTCATGTGCATATGCACACACACACATATAGTTTCTGGCTGTACCTTGCCTGACCGCCAGTGTGGTTGTGTAGACAAGAAACAGCAGGATGTAGTTGAGAAAGCTCTGGAACACTGGTGTGTTAGCGTGGAAGTCATTAGCCAGGTACTTGCTGATCAGACTGATAGCACAGATTAACAAGGACAGGACCTGACCCAGGGCCAGGGTCACCAACAGGTCCCTGAAGAGGACAGAAGAGATAGAGAAAGGCTCATCAGTGTTTTATTAAGGATGATTTTGCTTCTTGATCTTAAGGCAGTATACTATAATAATCTCAGTACTAACCAGTATTAGAACCTGACTGACACATGGCTGATAGCTTGTAGGAGCGGCACAAACCTAAATCATACAGTAGACTAAACACTCAACATTATCACCTTAAATGAAGGAGGACAGGGCCACTTTAGCATGAAGTACCCCACAACAGACACCTGAGTGAATATTTTGGGCCTTTACAGTGAGCTGCAGCTGTTTGTTAGCTGGTTAGTTATGACTCATTTTGCACAAATCTGAGCAACATGAGTTTATGTGCAGCACTTGTAGTGTTTGGTTAATTGTGACTGAAAGGTCAACCCAGTATCTGTCAAACTTTTTTATTCTTTGTGTATATGTACTGTATTGTGTTTGCATTCCGTTCCATTCGCTGCTTGTATGCAAGCTTGCTTTGTTCCATCTTCATAAAGGGATTATTACAGTAACATCCCTCTGTGGCGGCAACAATAACACAGTAACACACACACAGTGAAGTGGCCCTGATAAGCTGCTCTCAAATTCAACTTGCAGTCAAACAGCTAGTCCAGGAAAAAACAAGAGAGAACACCGACAAAATAAAAAAGATGGCAGGAAAAAGGTCAAGCTGTGTGTGTATTCTCATCCAAAGAGTGTGTCTGACTACAAAGGGAGTTTGCATAAACACTGAAGGTAAGGCAGGTGGATAGAGGTGGATGAGGCAGCAGAGACTGGACAGGA
>NW_018127994.1:1052022-1078792 GCF_001952655.1 Monopterus albus
TGAGTACCAAATGGAGCATGAATGCCCCCGAACACACACACACACACACCAGACATATAATGGATGTTCATGCAAACGGAAGATGCTGTATGTTGACATCTGTTGCACAACATGCTTTCCGTAGCAGCACACTGAATATAACGGGTCTGATGTTACAGGTTGTGTGTGAAACAAAAGGAAAATGAGCTTCTCTGCCCGCAGTGATGAGCCGCTGGTGCCGCTCTTGACCGAGCCTGGAGTGAAAGTAAACGATGCTCGCTGCAGATCAACGCCGCCATCCTTGTTTTACCTGGTTAACACCTTCCTGATCCGCTGGTAAAAGCTCGGCGCTGGGGTGCCCGTACTTCTGGGTATGCTCTCCACAGTGGAGACGACGGAAATCATCCTTCTACAGACGGAGGGGAGCTCAGCGCATTCTGCTCCGAGGTGGACCGGAGGAGGAGGGAACGTGGTATTGGCTCTTCTCGGCAGGCGGAGGAGAAACCGCGGAGCTCTGGATGGCAGCTTTCAGACGCAAAACACAGCAGTGTGAAGTAGGGATGCTGTTAAGGTGGAACAAACCCGCTGCTATGATGTTCTTCCCTGATAACAAAGTATGGTATTCAGAACCAGGTCCTGCAATTGATATGGAAAAGCCGATTTACCACAAGGTGTCGTCCTTTCACACAGACATCCTCCTGGGATAAAGACGTAATAGGTTACGTCGGAATGTATAAATATGCAGGGTGACAAAATAAAAGGAAAACCTGATAAATCGGTGGAGAAGCAGCAGATGGATATGCTAGCATGGTTTGAGTCCACACCTGTACCCTTAGAGGGAAGAGTAAAGAGCAAATCAATACAGAGTTGTTCTGGGTGATCATCTTCATCCTATGATGAAACTTTTATATCTTAATGAGAGTGGTCTCTTCCACGTGCCAGTGGCCCAATCCACTGGCACTGACTGGTTTCATTAGTATGAAAATGTTGTGAACCATATGCTGTGGTCTTCACTGTCACCAGATATCAACCCAAATAAACACCTATAGTGCAGCAGATAAGCAGAACAATTGTGCATTGAATGATAAATACATAGATTTTTCACAACTGTTAGTACACACCATAAGGTTTCATTTCAGATGTGGAGGTAAACTGTATCTGACCTAGGAGGACCATGAGAAGTCATTGACCTTCCATCGTCAAAAATAAGATTTTGCACCATTGAATCACAAGAAATAATGTTATGCAATACTCAGTCTGCACATCACAAAATATGTTTCTAATATTGTTTACATTTGTAGAAATACAGAACTTTTGAAGTCATGGCGATTGAAGTGTGTGTTTATAAGAGTTGAGCACACAGTACACAGTACATGAGCATATGTTTGTGATGTTAACTGTAGCTGTTGGTGTGCATCATGCCTAGCAGTCCCCTGAACAAAAGCGAGGTGCACTTGAGGGCAGCCTTCCTGCATTTGCAGTGTCCAGTGCACCCCTTCTTGCAATTTTGATGCTTCAGGAAGTGTGGTCCAAAGAGGCAGCCATCCAGTTGTTTCCTTTGTCCACCCCCAGCCTGATGGGTTCAGCATATCTGGAGTCAAGACCAGCGCCTGGCTCCAGCTGTTGGCCTGGTTGATGTGCTGCTTCAGTGCTGCCTGTGTGGGGAGAATGTTCTTTAATGTTCAGGATTTATGTGTGAAGAGCTGCTTCCTGGCATCATTCACCAGCATGCTGTCACTGGTTCTGTCATACATCAATACTACAAAATGCTCTACCAGTGCCATTGTCTCCTTACCTATATCAGCTGGCATGTGAAGAAGTTCTTCAAAGGCATCTGTTACTTGCCAAGTTTCCCAGGCAGCAAACAAAGACAGTGTCACACCCCATAAAAGCATGAAAGAAGGGTAGCGTGGCTCATTGTGGAAACTAGTTCCTGAAGAGGTACTCTATGTACCTGAACCTGGTCTCAGTACCAGGTTTTATTCTGCTGAATGATGACATGGCCACTACCACTACATCGGTATCAACAGTGCGTATGGTCAACTTGTTGCTGCCGTTCCGTACAGCATGTGCCACATGCAGAAGAAGACGTGTATTAGCCTCCTCCTGTGAACACGGTGCAAGGTAAGTCAAGTCAGAGTCCTCAGAAGAGCACAGGACTTCCCTTCCATGTGTTGTATATGTTATGGTTAGTCGCCTTCACCAGGAGGGTGACGGTTGAACTGAAGTTGGACTCAAGATTGTCGACCCAGGTGCTAGTTAAAAAAAGGAGGTTTAACCCTGTAAAGCCCAACATATCAAAAAATAGCCAGAACATTCAAATTTTTTGGAACTGAGATATTTATTAAACCTTTTAACAAAATCCAAAACAAAATTCATGATTCGAAATTCAAGATTCATGATTTTTATTTGCCATATATGCATAGACAGACAGTCCAGGCATATAGGAATAGAAGTGCCATATTATTTAGATTATTTCTATTTCTTCATGTATCACATTTGATACATGGGGCATTTTTGGTGATTTTTTTTTTTTTGCTCAGAAAGCTCACGTATCAAATTTGGCAGTTATTTGGCATCAAATTAGAGGGAGCCACTCTTTTCCTGGTGCCTTTCCCTCTCTTCTCTCTGGCTATACCTTTCAGGCTGTCAGCTAGGTAGACATCCCAGACTATGTCGATGCGGTTGGTTTTCTCCAGTTGAGCAGAGATGTATGGTACAAACACTGTGTCTGCATACTCTTGAAAGGTTTTTGATGTTCCAGGGCTCAACATCTGAACCACAGCTGCCCCATCAGGGATTGATGTGACAACCACAGGGACACCAGTGTCTTCAGACAGGTCTTTTTCCACACAGTGTAGCAGATCTGCCGGAGTTTGCCTCCTGTTGACAAAGCTGGTGGTGCTGGTTGATTCTCATGACAGAAGAACTGGTCAAGATCCCTATCTAATGTACAGTCTACAATCAAGCAATGTACAGTCTAGAAAATAGATCACAGTCACTCTTCAGAGCAGCAAGCTGTGTCTTCTGTCTTGACCATGTCTTCACTGGCTGACAGCTAAATAGTGGTAGTTTGTTCTTGGGGGTTGGCTTTTGTTCATAGCACTAGCCTTTCTTCCACAAACTTGATGTACTGCTCCTCACCAAGGGGTTCTGTCTTCCTCACAGTCTCTGCCACAGCAGCATCCATGATGTCCTTTGTGTCGAGGACTAGAAGATCTTGACTGTCTTCAAGGAATGGGTTTCCCATGTCCTCAATGACTGCACCAAGTGACCTGACATCCTTCAGGAAGTGTGTTTGCACTCCATGCCCATTAGGGAGTGGGAGATTGTTAGGGCAGCTTGTGTATTGTCAGTCTGGTGCTTGATATTTGCCCCATCCAGGATCATTTTCACAAGAGCCAATAGAGATGGTGGTCAGTTTGCCTGGAATGAGCCATCAAATGAGAATTTCATGTCAAACTTCTACTGGCATACCACTTGTGCCGCTCGCACTAAGTGCATGGCATCACTGCCATAGTCACAGGCTTTCCTGAGTGCTGGATCAACATCTTTTTCAAATGTTTGAAGTGTGTCACTTCCTTGTGAATGTGCTTGTAGGTTAGGAAGCTCAGACAGGAGTCTGCCTCTTGGTCTGGTTGTGTCCACATGTCTTTCCACCACAACATCAAGCTCCAGTCTGAGCTTGTACAGCTGAGCTAGGTCTGCCAGCTTAAATACTGGAGCACTGTCTTCATCACTAGACATATCCTCTATGAATGCCACCAATTCAGCCAAGGCTATGCCATGTGGACGGTCCTTATCTCCAGCATCTTTCTGGGAAGTAGCCTGTCTGGCTTTGTTGTACAGTGTGCTCAAACACTTCCTATGACACTTGGCCTCAATGGCAATCATGTCCCCTGCCACAAGCCAAAAGTGCAGTGTCTTCCATTTGATGAGCACACTTCCATACTTTCTTGTCTGTCTGGTAGGTTGCTGCTTCATGTAAGCCTGAAGAGCCAGCAGGCTCATCACAGAAGAAACATGTTGGTTCTGTGGGCTCGCTGACCATGTATGGACAGATGTACTGCTCTTATGTACTGTAGCTGCTTCTGTTTGGCTCTGCTGATCGAACATTTTTTTATTTTTTTAAAATTTTTTTTGTTGAATTTGAGTCAGCATTTCTTAAGCCACTGAGCACCGTGTGCTCTAAGAGTTGCTTCAGCACCATTGTCATCATCCATTCTCTCCATGTTGAGGTCTAGTGGCATCCGCTGAAGGCCTTGAAACAGACAAAGGTCCTCCACCAGGGTTGCATAGCCACTACTAAGGGGTGATCCGGTTGACCTCAGTGGGCACTGCAATCTGTTTCTTCCTGGCACAGGACACATATGTTCTTGGGGTTGGTTTGAGCTGTTTGGATGAGGAAGGTTGGGTAGGGTCTATCAGAATGTGATGTTTTGCGATGCTTACAATAACAGTGGGTTGACAGAAGTGGATATTAGTTCTATGAGCTAGTGTACTACAGTTTCTATCAACAGCTACCACCAACTACAGTAGCAGGTTAGGATCAGCAGTCTGGAGGCTGCAGAGGGCTTGGGTCATGCATGAAATAGGGATCCTATAATACAGAATATATCAAAATTGTTAGTACCCAACCATCACATTTTACATCAAAACCAGTCTGCATGCTTCATATAGGTAGCTCCATTCTGAAAATAAAAGCAATATAAATTATCACAAATGACTTGAAACCTGTATTTGGACAAATGCAAATAATTAGCAACACACCGTGTGATGTGTGTGGACTTTTATTATGATTTAAAAAGCACAAAATGTGTATTGAGGATATTATTTCTAGTTATTTTATGGCATGAAATATCATTTTTGATGATAAGAGGTCAATGACGTCTTACAGTCCTCACAGGTCAGATACAGTTCATGTCCACATCTGAAATTAAACCTTATGGTATGTACTAACATTGGTGAAAAATCCATGCTTTTAGCATTAAATGCACAATTCTTTCCACACAAGAGCACTAACACTGCTGCACTAATACCATGTGAAAGTTTGGACAGGCATGTTAGCAGTGCTGGGGAAGCTACTTAGAAAGCATAGCTTTACAAGCTACCTATTCACAGTGGAAGAAGTTGAACTACTGCAAAGCTACCCTGGGGAGAAATCTAGTTTGGCAAACTAAAGTTACATAGAAAAAGCATTTAAACTACTTTGTAAAAATGATCAAACCAACAATGTGTTTTGAAATTATGAGCCAAAAAAGAATAGCCCACTATTCATGGGAAAGTGCACATCCATCAGTCAGACACCTGCCTTCCAGAACCTAGAGTCCGTTGCACCAAACAGGGTCAGTCAGTCGGGTAGCTTCTAAAACACTATGCAGCAACATATTCGAACATTTATTAATACATAGCAAAATCAATAGTTGTGATTAACTGACATTGTAGTTTTACAAATTCAGATTCAAAACATTAAAAACTATAACTAAACATTTTGTGACAATTCAGCTTCCTGGCATGCCCATGAGACCTAAACCTGTCCTGATAAACAATCCCATGTAAGCTTTTCACAAGGACAACATTGCAAGGAACGTCATATCCTTCATCAAATGAAGGAATATCAGGAGAATGGTGTTCAACTCTCCACTGGAGTTCAGAGACTTTGAGAGTCAATGCCAATTTGTCATGTACTATATAGGATGTACACTGAAATACTGATTGATTGACTGACTGATTGTATGCCGCCACTGATAGACAAAATAACTCCAAAAGAACTACTTCTAAATTATGTTATCACATCATTTAAAAAGGGAATTATTTTGTTGTTAATGTGGTAAGAAACAAGGCCACAGCTTGAATTAATTATACTACAAATCAAAATTACTCCCATACCCCCACATGCATGTTTTCAGTCATCAGCCAATAGCATTCTTTATCTTGATACCTCAAATATTCCCTCATCTTTAGGTACACTACCTTCAACTGCTACTAACAAACATAATGGGGGGGCGACTGTGGTTCAGTGGGTAGAGCAGTTGTCTCCCGGTCGGAGGTTCGAATCTCGGTGCCTGCAGTCCACATGTCGAAGTGCCATCAGCTGAGTTGACGCCACAGATAGATGCCTTGGTTCTGTACCGGAAACAAATTCCTTGTGTGTAACATACTTGGCCAATAAAGCTGATTATCCCTATTGTCCTTATCCTTAATGACTATTACCCCATCTCAAAACAGAATCAGCCCAGTATAAAGGCATTGGCAAAGACAGCAAAAAGCAAAAATATCTTCAGGTATAGGCCTTTTATTGTTAAAAGTATTTCTTCTATCATGTAGAATAAAACTTAACGGCAGAGACTGAGGTTTCCATCAGTCTTTACACCATCATTTGTTAGCGGCTACACCACAGCAATAGGCTCCACTGACTGCCCAAAGAATGTGGCTGTCTTGCCTGACACGCATTTTAATATGATGTTCCATAGTCATTTTTTGGCCCTTGTGTTGTAGACAATTGAACCAAGAGGGGATATTCCCATGTCAAATTGTTTCATTTGAAGGAGTCAGAAGCCAGATAAGGTCAAAGGACCCACTCACCATTTCACAAGAAAAAAAAAAGAAACACGTCAGAGTGATAGTCTTACATAGCAAAACATTTTTTTCAAACACGTTTTAATTATCGCTATGATCCACAGGTTGGGGACAAATGCTTAGAACAACTTGGCAGAAAACAGTTTGAACCCAGAGTTGGCATTATATACAGTATATCAGCAAGATTTATTGAGTAAAGAGATTGATCCACTAATCAGTTCCATGTGCAGCCTGCATTCATCTCAAGGGGCTGCAGTTCTCATCCAGACAACTGCACAGTAGGCTACTATGTGCTATCCAGTGATCATGTGGCATTACCAGAGCTTTTGAACTAATTTGTTAGTTTCTACTAGTTTGGCGAGTTCTTCTCTTTGTCCTCTTTGGTCCAAACGCTGCCGACCAGTTCAGATGGCCAGACAGTTCTGTAGAGCTCAGACTCGGGCAGAGTCAGCTGATGGGCGATCTCTATGGAAGCTCCTTTCTCCACACTAAACTCTTTCCTCTGCCTCTCATTCTTTTACTTTTCTCCTTCCTTTTTCTTCCTATTTCTGCTGGGGGTCTGCCAGTGCCTGGGAGCAACATGGACCTCCTAAGCCTTTCCGAGAACTGCAAAGTACATCGGCATACTGCCTCCCATCATAAAATCCATACTCAGTGATGGAAGGTCCCTGCTATGAAATGTAATGTGGAGTGGAGAGGTAAATTCTGTTGGGATTATGTGTAAAGAAAAGAGATTGGAGGACAGAAAAGCAAAGACCTTTAATGCAATCATACACTTGATCCACACACAGCGGACATGTGGGATACGGTGGAATGTCTGTGTGTAGCAGCACAATGACATGAAGTGACACAGTTATTACACCACACAGCATTAGAGTTTGGTTTGATGGCTTCTTGCATGGAGGTGAAAATGTTAACAGTCAGGAAAAAAAGCATCAACACACCGACAAAAGAGATGAGGCCAAGGCTCAGTGATAACTATTCCAAAGGCAGTCACAGTAGACACACACAGCACTAGCTACATAAACAAGACACAGGCCCACTGTTATGTCAATATAGCTGTGGTTGGTTGTTTTTTCTTATTTCATTATCCTCACTTCATTTTCACAAGATAAACTGTATTTATATTTACCCTTTAACATCTGATCAGGTGGAAAAGTGGTACCTAAAGGGCGAACATTTGTTCAAATAATAGTTACATTTACCAACTTATATAATCTCACAATCTTCATCATCACATAGCCAAGTATGGAACTCTGGTTAACGGATAACTGGTAACATAGTTAAGGAATGTGAGGTAAGATGTACAGTTGGCAGGCTCGCATATAATGACAGTGCATTTCTTTATTTTAGAGCTTGGTCAGTCTAGCAGGAGCTTTATGAGCCATTCACACATACAGATTCAAAAAGCTGGGACAGCTACAGGTGCCATTCACTGACTTCTCACTCAAGATTCAAGAGGGAAACCAGAAAACAGCTGTCCAGTTTGAGCAGAGAATGTAAATTATAGGCTCAACACAACAATTCCCAGACCTACAGATTGGAGAGGCCAGATAATGGCAACTACTATGTATCCATATGTGTAAGCGCACTTAATTAAACCTGTGGATGTGTCTGAATCAACACTACACATGAACACGACTGCAAGGTGGAGAGACTAACAGAGCCACATAAATTTCCCATATTTACACATTATTAACCACCCGGGCCCTAAGCTCAACTTCCACTGCCCAGTACATGACATGTTGGTACTTTAGTTGAGCTTCTTCCTAAAGTGCAGATGTATTTCCCAGGATGCCTCACAAGGACAGGCACAAAGCCTTGGTTCTTTGCTGTCTGCTGAGTGAAGGCAAGTCATTTGCAAGTCTTCAGCAGTAAACAGCAGCTGGAGACTGAATGCCAAACAGTGAGCCAGAGGCTTGGAGAGGACAGAGCACAGTTTGTGTCCTCTTATGTCAGTGTGTGTCTCAGATGTGCTATTTTCCCTTGGCTTGGAGAATATGTTCCACAAGTCCTGTGGAATGTGAGTTTATTATAAGACAAGAGCTGGTGGCAGGAAGTGAGCTGGCTGGCTCTCCTGGTGTCCTCCTCTTTACAGATCCAGGAGATGGACAGAGTAGGGGGACACAGCAAGGGATGGAGGGGTCATCACCTGCATTGACTCCTCTGACTCTGTGTATCCCACAAATCTTTCTGTCTGAAGAACCTGATGCCGGCAATCACATCACTGGCCGAGGCGCTGCTGACAGGTGCTGTACTGCTGCAGGGCACCCAGCAAGTCCTCATAAGAAACGTTTCTGTGTGAGGGCAGGGAGCTGAGGACACAGAGCAGGACACACATCTCAAACATCAAATATCAAAAATTAAACTGAACACATTCAGAGAGGGATAATATATATATCACACCCATGCTAAAAGTGACAACAGTGCCATCTACTGGAGGGTTTTGTTGGTCACTTTTTGAACAGTTTCAGAATTAAACCTGAATCTTCTGCTTGTATATGCAAAATCGAGGCCTGAGAGTCAAAGACAGAGTAGCTTACATGAATTCTGTGAGTCTGATGTGCCAGGGGAGAAAGCCCAGCGTGCTGTCCACAGGACCAAACTTCACCACCAGCTCAGGGTCAGGAATATTCTTTGACTCTGAACAAAGCACAAAGACAGGAAGCATGTCATCAATTCATTTATCTGTACAGTCCACCTTGTGAAACTTTCATCTAAATAGACCTTATAATGAAATGGTGATGGGGGTCAGTGGGTACTATCCAGTAATGTGTGTGGGCAGAACTGGCTTTTATGTACATGTACAGTGCCTATAAAAAGTATTCACCCCCTTGGATGTTTTTACCCTTTTACAGATTTTATAAAATCAATCATTGTCAATATAATTTGGCTTTTTTGACCCAAAAAAAATTACTAAAAAAATCTAATGTCAAAGTGAAAACGGGGTTTCTACAAAGTAATGTCATTTAAATAAGATATGTAATGGGAAATAAGTGAGTGCATAAATATTCACCTCCTTTAAAATGACTAACCTAATTCAACAGAGATCCAGCCAATTGGTGCTAGTACTCTCACAATTAGTGAAATGGGGATCACCAGAGTGCAGTGCATGTGTCTAATGACACCTGTGTCTCTAAGGTCCAGTCACTGGTTAATCGGTATTCCTGGCTACCGTTACACCACGAAGACAAAAGAACACACCAAGCAACTCAGAGAAAAGGTTATTGAAAAGTACAAGTCAGGGGATGGATACAAAAAAAAAATTCCAAGGCACTGAACACCCCCCAGAGTTCAGTTAAATCCATTATCAAGAAATGGAAGGACTATGGCACATGTCTAAATCTGCCTAGATCAGGCCGTCCTCAAACTGAGTGAGACTAGTGAGAGAGGCCACCAAGACACCTGTGACTACTCTGAATGAGTTACAAGCTTCAGCAGCTGAGATGGGAGAGACTCTGCATACAACAACTGTTGTTCTTCACCAGTTAAAGTTTATGGGAGAGTGGAAAAGAGAAAGCCACTGCTGAAGAAAATTCACATTAAATCTTGACCAGTGTTTGCCAAAAGGCATGTGGGAGACTACATGGTCAAATGGAAGAAAGTTCTTTGGTCTGATGAGACAAAAATTGTGCTTTGTAGCCATCAGGCAAGACGCTATGTTTGGCAAACACCAAAAGCTGCACATCACCACAAACACACGCTCTCCACTGTGAAGCACGGTGGTGGCAGCGTTATGCTGTGGGGATGCTTCTCGGCAGCCTGTAAAGGTAGAGGGTAAAATGAACATGGCAAAATATAGGAAAATCCTGGAAGACAATCTTATTCAGTGGTGCAGTGGGTAGAGCAGTCGTCTCCCAACCGGGAGGTTGGAGGTTCGAATCTCGGTGCCTGCAGTCCACATTTTGAAGTGTCCTTGGGCACTGAACCCCTAAGTTGCCCGTGATGGCGGCGCGTACACACGCAGCGGCCTGGGGCCCTCGGCTCCAAACAAAATTTCGTTGTACGTGTTAATGACAATAAAGAAGATTTTTCTTAAGAGCACTATGGCTTGGGAGAAGATTTATTTTCCAGCGAGACAATGACCTGAAGCATACAGCGAAAGCTACACAGAAATGGATTAAAGTGTTCTGGAGTGGCTGAGTCAAAGCCCAGACCTCAGTCCAATAGAAAATTTGTGGCTGGACTTTTAAAGGGATGTTCATGCCCAATTCCCATGCAACCTGGCAGAGCTGAGCAGTTTTGCAAAGAAGAATGACTCAGTGCTGTGACTGCAGCCAAAGGTGCATCCACAAACCCCAATTCCAATGAAGTTGGGACATTATGTAAAACGGAAATAAAAACAGAATACATTGACAAATCCTTTTTGACCCATATTTAATTTAATACACGGCAAATGACAAGATATTTAATATTCAAACTGATACTTTGTTTTTTTGCAAATATTCACTCATTTTGAATTTGATGCCTGCAACACGCTCATAGTTTATCTAAAACTACATTCATTACAGCTGACAGCAACCAAGTTTGAAGTCAGGGATATACAGTATATACTGTAGCACAGACAGCATACATGTTGTTGGAATGGAAGATAATGAATAATATGCTGTTCTGGCACTATGAAGGGCTTTTTATATGTTATTAAACTATCTTTCCAGGCTAGGAAAAATTCTTCTGACTTAATGGAGCGCCACCTCCTTTCCAGCTTTTGTGATGCCTGCTTTAGGGAGCGGAGCTGCGAGCTGTACCACGGGGCTAGCCTCCTCTGTTACACAGCCTTCTTTTTCAGAAGGGCAACAGTATCAAGTGTCGTTTGCAGGGAGGCTGCAGTACTATCAACAAGATTATCGACATGTGGGACTGAAGTTAAGGTGGCTGCACTCTATTGCGTTAGCACATGGCACTGAAATAAATAATGATGGAATTATTTCCTCAAACTTGGTAACAGCATTGTCAGATAGACATCTACTGTAGTGGAATTTCTCCCACATATATAATCCATTAATGTAAATTCAAAAGCTATTAGAAAATAGTGAGACAGAAGAGGGTTTTGGGGAAAAACTATAAGTGTTCAGTTTCAATGCCATATGTCAGAACATGATCCAGGGTGTGATTAAAACAGTGAGTGGGTTTATTTACAGTTTGAGAAAAGCCAACTGAGTCTACACTGCACAGCTGACCTAGACCTCAACAATGGGGGTTGATTCATTTTGACTGACATATTCTTCCTGCTGTAACCAGGTTTCACTCAGATAGAATAAATCAATTTGATGTTAATTTAGCAAATCATTCACTAAGAGATTTAGATGAAAGAGATCTGATATTTAATAGTCCACATTTGATTGTCATCTTATTTTGTTCTATAAGAGGACTAGTCTTAATTGTAAACTCCTCCTTAGTTGATTTTTGATTTATATAATTTAGGTGGGTGGGGGACAGACACTGTCTGTTGGGTACTGGGAGTTTTAAGTGGGTAACAGCAGCAAGGAGACAGCAGAGAGGCGTGTAAGACTGTGACCCTGCATTCTGTTCTCAACTCTGGGTTGTCATAATTTAAGTTGTAAAATAAACTCGTCCAGATTTCTAGATATGAGAGCAGCACCACCCAAAGTGGGGTGGATGCCTAATCAGACCAGGTTTTCCAACTGTCTATGAAGCCCACATCGTTTTCTGGGCACCACCTAGACAGCCAGCGGTCGAATGACGGCATGTGGCTAAACATGTCATCACTGGTCAGATTGAGCAAGGGTCCACAGAAAAATACAGAGTCTGACATTGTTTTGGCAAAGTTACACACCAACTAAACATTCATTTTAGTGACCTCTGACTTGTGAAGTTTGTTTTGAGCCATGACTCTTATGAACTGTCACCCAGCCACCTGGTGGAGCTCCCGGCTGCCCGAGAAACGCTAGCTTGGGCTGAACTACATATAGGAGGTTCCGCACCGGCTACATAGGCCTGGCTAGCTGGGCTGTTTTCCATGACGCAGAGCCACGCTTCCAGTTCGGTGAGCCTTGACCCCAATGCTGCTAGCATCTGACATTTATTACAAGTTCCATTATCACTAAAGAAGGCAGAGGAATAACTAAAAATGCGACACTTCAAGCAAGAGAAAGGAGGAGAGGAAGAGGGAAAAGCCATTGCTATGTTGTGACTTAAAAATTTGCTGATGTTCAGATAAACCTAGATTACTAGGTTTATCTGAACATTGTTTACTTAATCTGTAAACAATCTGGTAGCAAGCACAGCAAGGTGCAGGCACAATAAATAAGAAGTGAATACACTTACCACAGGAACAACAATCCACCACGTGTTTTTGAGACATGATACGCTCCTATTTTATTCAATCAGCACTGCCCATATTTCAGCTTGTGTACCACTTGCACTTTACGCATGTAATCTCGACCTAAGGCGCATTTTTACGCTTGACTCAGAAAACCAATCAGTCAGGTCTTCACAGAATATACAGTGGTGTGAAAAAGTGTTTGCCCCCTTACTGATTTCTTATCTTTTTGCATGTTTGTCACGCTTTAATGTTTCAGATCATCAAACAAATTTAAATATTAGTCAAAGATAACACAAATAAACACATCATGCAGTTTTTAAATGAAGGTTTTTATTATTAAGGGAAAACAAAATCCAAAACTATATAGCCCTGTGTGAACAAGTGTTTGCCCCCTAAACCTAATAACTGGTTGGGCCACCCTTAGCAGCAACAACTGCAATCAAGCGTTTTCGATAACTTGCCATGAGTCTTTTACAGCGCTGTGGAGGAATTTTGGCCCACTCATCTTGGCAGAATTGTTGTAAGTCAGCCACATTGGAGGGTTTTCGGGCATGAACTGCCTTTTTAAGGTCATGCCACAGCATCTCAATTGGATTCAGGTCAGGACTTTGACTAGGCCACTCCAAAGTCTTCATTTTGTTTTTCTTCAGCCATTCAGAAGTGGACTTGCTGGTGTGCTTTGGATCATTGTCCTGCTGCAGAACCCAAGTTCGCTTCAGCTTGAGGTCACAAACGGATGGCCGGACATTCTCCTTCAGGATATTTTGGTACACAGCAGAATTCATGGTTCCATTTATCACAGCAAGTCTTCCAGGGCCTGAAGCAGCAAAACAGCCCCAGACCATCCCACTACCACCACCATATTTTACTGTTGGTATGATGTTCTTTTTCTGAAATGCGGTGTTACTTTTACGCCACACATAATGGGACACACACCTTCCAAAAAGTTCAACTTTTGTCTCGTCTGTCCACAGAGTATTATCCCAAAAGTCTTGGGGATCATCAAGATGTTTTCTGGCAAAACTGAGACGAGCCTTTATGTTCTTTTTGCTCAGCAGTGGTTTTCGTCTTGGAACTCTGCCATGCAAACCATTTTTGCCCAGTCTCTTTCTTATGGTGGAGTCATGAACACTCACCTTAACTGAGGCAAGTGAGGCCTGCAGTTCTTTGGATGTTGTTGTGGGGTCTTTTGTGACCTCTTGGATGAGTTGTCGCTGTGCTCTTGGGGTAATTTTGGTCGGCCGGCCACTCCTGGGAAGGTTCTCCACTGTTCCATGTTTTCGCCATTTGTGGATAATGGCTCTCACTGTGGTTCGCTGCCGTCCCAAAGCTTTAGAAATGGCTTTATAACCTTTTCCGGACTGATAGAGCTCCATTATTCTCTTTCTCATTTGTTTTTGAATTTCTTTGGATCTCGGCATGATGTCTAGCTTTTGAGGATCTTTTGGTCTACTTCACTTTGTCAGGCAGGTCCTATTTAAGTGATTTCTTGATTGCGAACAGGTGTGGCAGTAATCAGGCCTGGGTGTGGCTAAAGAAATTGAACTCAGGTGCGATAAACCAGAGTTAAGTTATGTTTTGACAGGGGGGGCAAACACTTATTCACACAGGGCTTTGTAGTTTTGGATTTTGTTTTCCCTTAATAATAAAAACCTTCATTTAAAAACTGCATGATGTGTTTACTTGTGTTATCTTTGACTAATATTTAAATTTGTTTGATGATCTGAAACAAAGTGTGACAAACATGCAAAAAGATAAAGAAATCAGTAAGGGGACAAACACTTTTTCGCACCACTATATGTGTACACGTCTCTAACCCCAACACAGGGCAGTCACTCTGAGGATATTGTTTATTACAAATATTTGCTCGCCAGTGTGGTATGCACTCTTCTGAGATTTACTTGCCAAATGGAAAATCTATCTGCATCTGGCAGCTGGCCGGTGTCAATTTCAGACCCTGACTGAGTGATCATAACATGTACAAATCAGCGATACGTGCCAACCAGACAAAGGAAAAGAAAAACAGAAAAAAACTGCAGGAAGTTTTACACACAGCCATGAAGCGCTACCTCTGAGCAAGATGTCCAACATGGAGACACTGATGTCTTTGGAGCTTCTCTCTTTGTTCTCCACAGAGCGACAGAGCTGCTGTGCTGCTTGGACAATGCTCTGCTTCCCATCCTCTGGAGACAAGACTTTCACTGTAGGCCTGCAGGACAACACTGACAAACACACACAAAACATGATCACCTTCCACTGCCCATGACTGAACTGAGCTACTTGAGATACTTTGAACAGGGAAAGTTAAATAAGAGAAGTTGCATTTCTATAGAAAACCTCTGTTTTAAACACTTGAAGAATTTTAAATGGGTTGAAGTATTTTGGCTGGGTCAAGGTATTAGCTATTATTTATGTATTCCACTTTGTATGATTAGGAATAAATGTAAGAAATGTGCCCTCTACCAAAAAGTGGACTGTACTGTCAAAGAAGCAATTTCCTTAAGAAAGAAACCCAACTTCTGATATATTCAAATAAAATCTCTAGTACAATTGATGAAATCAGCAAAAAAAATACAACTATGCAGTAGTGTTAAATATGGATCAAGCAGTTAGGCGTGAGGGCAGTGTGTGTGTGTGTGTGGGGGGGGGGGTCGGGGCGGGGCAAGGACGGGGACAAATGAGTTAAAAACACACTTAGGGTGAATTGGTCTCAACTGCACCTGTGAATATGACGACGGCAATACTAGTTTAAGGCTGAGACAGTCCTAGATGCATCTCACAGAAACAGTCAGGACACAGCTGTGCACAACACTTTAATGAAGATGGGCAAACAAAGCAGGTGCACATATGCAAAATCAGCTACTTAGTAACCACCCTTTAAGTCAGGCATGTCCAAAGTCCGGCCCGTGGGCCAATTGCGGCCCATGTTCAAATTTCCACCGGCCCGCAGCCTCTGTCATAAAATCAATAATATGCGGCCAGCCAGCTCTGTTGACCACAGTATAAAATACACGTGTACAAAAAAGCCATTTTATATTTTGCCAGAAGATGGCGTTAGACCTGTGGCCGCACTTTTGCCACGTGACCCTTGTGTGATCCTTTCCAGCTCATTTCTAAAATGCAGCTGGAGCTCATTGAGTTGCAGTGTGATGCCGAGTGTCGCAGTCGGCACCAACGGCTCCCTCTTGTCAACTTTTACCGCCGACTGGATAAAGGCAGGTTCCAAGAGATTCGAACATTTGCAAAGAAAATGCTGAGCTTGTTTGGCTCGACATACTTGTGCAAGAAGTATTTACTGCAGTTGAGATCTCAGTATCACCCTTCACATTAGTGCAGGCAAGTCATTTGTTTAGTCTGAGGTGAATACATTCTAAAATCTCAGTGAATAGATTTTTTTTTTGCGATGAACAAAACCACAGTTTTGAATATGCACTGAGTCTTTTCTATCAGTCTTTTGTTTTTCAAGTTGGCCTTTTTTGATATCCCAATATTTTTGATGGTCAATTGAAAAACGAAAGAACAAGTGATACACGGAATCATATGGCACTCTTGGAGCTTCTGGATAAAATAACTATTAGTGTTATTTTCCTGTTCACATGTTTTGAATTTAGAAGTTTACAGTGAGCATTTAATAGTGATTAATATGTAATGTTTCAAATGAACCTAGATATGTTTAATCTTCCTCAATTTTTTTTCCCCAGACAGTCTTTTTCTTCATTTTATGTGGTCTTCAAATATGAAAGGCAGAGTGATTTTGGTAAAAGCTTGTTTAGATTTATTTGTGTTGTGTGTGAAGAAGTGAAAAGTATGCCATTTGCAATAAAAATTTTGTAAAATAGTTAATTTGCATTTAATGTTAATGGATCAAAGAATGTCAGGCTGAATGGTCGGCCCCCACACATTTTCACCTCACCAAATCTGGCCTCTTTACAAAATGTTTGAACACCCCTGCTTTAAGTCTTCTCTCTTGAAAAGTAAACCACAATGTTTGAAAAACACCTCCAGTAACTCTCAAATTTCACCTATATGTGGCTATTTCAAGTGTTTTTGACATTGCCTTCTATTCCTTCTGTGGTGGCAAGCAGCATTTTGCTCACTACTGTCCCCCGTGGCTTGGAGATAACCGCTTCAACTGGTCCAGTGACATAGAAACAAACCACCAGTATTCATAGCCACCACAAAAGAAAAGTAAAACCTGCCTAGGGGGTAGTAAAACACTGATTTGCCCACTGTGAGTGTGACTTGTTTTGTTTATAAGATCCAGCTGCTTGCAATATTTTTTTTTTCATAACAGGACTGCTACTGACTGTGGCATTATATATTTTTTCTTTTGCAATCATGCCAATTTTTTGCAGATGCATAGGGCTTTGCCAGCTATTTTAATTTTAATAAAGGAAAGCATAAGAACTTTAGTTGGAAGACAAATCATAGAAAAAAAAACATTTATTATTTAGTAAAGGGTATTTTTCTTTTCTTTTTTTTTATATTGTACTGTGGACTTTTTATCGTGGCAATATCATATCATGAGTTTTTCTTTCACTGCATCTATAGTAGTAACAGCCTTTTCCAATAGTTATCAACAAAAGTTAGGACACCTGTAGGAATTGTTTCCATCTATTTTCAAATCTTCATTTACTTCAGCTGCTGCAGAAAAAATGTAGATTGCCTAACCTATTAGTTGAAGATGTCTGCAGACCCTTCGCATCCTGGTCACAAACTTTGAACACCTGTCCTCAGGACAACACTAGTGAACACTATGTGCCAAAACAACCAGACACAAGGACAGTTTTTTCCCCTGTGCCATCACTCTGATGAACAGTTTATCTATGCTTGTATAACAAGCGTATGCATGTTTCCCCAACCAGAAACCCTGGTTTAATAGGGATATTAAACAGAAAATCAGGAAGAGACGAGGGGCTTTTAAGTCAGGGGACCAAGCGGAGAACAGGAAAGCCCAGTATGAGCTACAGAAGTCCAAAGAGAGCATACTTCCAAAAACTGGAGAGCTACTATATGAATAACAACATGCGCAGTATGTGGCAGGGAATCCAGGCAGTCACAATCTACAGGAACAAATCGACAAACACAGCCCCCCAGGACGCCACCCTCCCGGACAGCCCCAACAACTTCTATGTGAAGTTTGACAGGTTGAACACTGACACCCCCTCAAAATCCCCCTATGACCCGGGGGACACTGCTTTTCAGGTGACGCATACACAGATCCTGAAGGCCCTGAAACAGGTAAACCCCCATAAGGTGGCGGGACCAGATGGTATCCCCTGTAGAGTGTTGAGAGCCTATGGGGGATCAACTAGCTAGTATGTATATATACACACATCTTCAACCTGTCTTTAACCCAAGCAGTAGTTCCTCGCACTTTCAAAAATCCATTATCATACCGGTCCCTAAGACATCAGACACATCCACTCTGAATGAATTCAGGCCAGTGGCGATCACATCAGTCGCCATGAAGTGCTTAGAGAAACTGGTCCTCACACACGTTAACCACATCGTCCCGGACACTGTAGACCCCCTCCAGTTTGCCTACCGCCCCAACAGATCAGTGGACAACATGATGACTCTGGCTTTATTCCCTACCCTGAAACACCTGGACAACAGCAGTATGTATGCTAGGATGCTCTTCCTTACAGTTCTGCATTCAACACCATTCGCCCCGGCAGGCTTATTGGGAAGATGACAGACCTCAGTGTCCCAGCTCCAACCTGTAACTGGATTCTGGACTTCCTGGACACTATGTAAAATCTAAAATAAAACTGAAAATAGTGAATTGTAAATCATCTGTGTCCTGTATTACATTGAAAACAATACAGCAGCACATTATTTGATGTGATACCTCATCAGTTTTATTCTTTGTTCAATTTTGATGCAATTGGATTCTGGACTTCCTGACTGAAAGACCACAGGTGGTCAGAATGGGAGGGCGGGTGGCTGCTGAGCTCACAATCAGCACAGGGTCACTGCAGGGCTGCTATCTCAGCCCCAAACTCTTCACCCTGTACACCCACGACTGTGTCTCCAACTATGACAACATCATCATCATTAAATATGCTGATGACACCACCATTCTGGGCCACGTCAAGGGGGAAGACGAGTCAGGTTACAGAAGCTTGGTGAATGATATTCTTGTTTATGGAAAGGAGAATGACCTCATCCTCAACATAAACAAGATAAAAGAAATAATAGTAGACTTCAGGAAGAACCCCTCCCCTCTGCTGCCTCTGACCATCAAAGGGACCAAGGTGGAGAGGGCTGACAGCCACAAGTTCCTGGGCCTGCAGGTGACATCTGACCTGAGCTGGTCACTGAACACAGCTGCCACAGTGAAGAAAGCCCAGCAGCGGCTATACTTCATCAGGCGACTCAGAAACTTTGCCCTCTCACCCAGGCTTATAGAGGACTGGTAGACTGGTAGAGGACTGCCTGCTATGGACACACTGTACACACAGCGCTGTCATAAAAAGGCAGAAAACATACTCAGAGACCCACACCACCCACTGTGCTCAGACACAAAAACTGCACCTACAGCCTCAAGCACAGCTGGGCAGACAGTATCATCACACACAGAACAAGACTTTACAACAGCTTTTTCCCTGCTGCAGTAAGACTGATGGAAAATACGAAAATGTGAGAATATATGTGCAATAACTCCTCACCAGACATGCGCAATAATAATACAGAAATGTTCCACAAGGTATTTTTGTAAGAGCATCTCATCAACAGTGTTCTTTTGGGGGACCTGAATAATAGCAGGACATTCTCTGCCAAGCAATAGAAACAGGCCTGAATATAAACTGTTTTAGTATGTTATAACCCCTCACTACCTCAACAAGCATAATGACATATCCAACTCCACCATGTGAATTACTAAATGTGATGTTTGAAGTTCACTGCCTATTTTTGTGTATTGCAGTTTTAATGCTTTGTTGCCTTTATGTAACTTTTTTATTTTAAGACTAAGTGTTCTTTCTGGTTTTTGACTCCTTACCGGACACCTAAGGAGAGCTGCACAAGAATTCCTATATACCTAGACTGTCTGTTTATGCATAAATGGAAAATAAAAATCTTGACTTGACTTCATAACAGGACACAGCAATCACCACTGTGTAATAAAATGTAAACATAGTATAACCATTGTATAGATCAACCTGAAAGCTCTTCTGCCACAATGTGTATATATTAGCGTTGTCAATGGATCAAAATATTTAATCAAGATTAATAATGACTGTCCATTGTTAACACAAGTAAATCACACAATTGCTTTTAATCTGTTCTAAACAGTGGTGAAAGTGACCAAGTATATTTACTCAAGTACACTTTTGAGGTATCTGTACTTTGAGTACTTTCATTTTCTGTTGTCTTCATACTTTGACTTTAGAGGTTAATATTGTACTTTTTATTCCACGACATTTATTTTATAACTTTAGTTACTTGTGCGAATCTACACGGACATTTAGTTACTTGTTACTTTTCAGAGCCAGATCAATACAAAAATTATAAAACCTCACTGACCTATGGTAGAAAACTCATCAGCTACTCAGCAATAATTTAAATTAAATGTATATAAAGTAGTTAAAACTAGCTCCCCTTTATTAGCTGCAACATTAAATGTGATGTACACAATAATGCATCAGTAATTATAATACAATAATATGATATACAGGAATGTGACAATATAGGCTAAATTACAGGGCTAACAGGTGAACGCTAATCTGATCTCCTTACGGTCAAACAAACACCACCATTGTATCAACCAGTAAGATGATACAATAGCACATCAACTTTGCTAAAATAATAAAGCGCTCTATTGTGTCAGTGTGATATTTGCAACTGTGTGACACACAGGCTGACTGAGCAGTGTGCACAGTATGTAGGTGAACTCGCTAGTAACTACACTGCCAGAGCTAGGTAAATTTAAGGATAATCACCTTTGTTGGCCAAGTATGTTACACACAAGGAATTTGTTTCCGGTACAGAACCGATGGCAGCCATCTGCAGCGCCAACTCAACTGATGACATCGGGGGCAACGACAAGTGTCTTGCCCAAGGACACTTCGACATGTGGACTGGAGGCACCGAGATTCGAACCTTCAACCTTCTGGTTGATACTCAAGATCCACCTCTTTGTCCTTTTTTTTTTAATTAGCTGTAGTAGGCGGAGTGAAGTACTACCAATATGGTGACATTCAGACTTCAAAACCACTCTTCAGAAAACTAATGGGTAACATCACAGTGGGTTTGTCCACCTTTTATTATAGTCAACAGCACTGAAACACTGAAATAACAGTACAGACAGGTGTGCTAAGTCCTTACCATTATGCTGACGTTTGTCACTGCCATTGTTGCTCAGGAACTCCACTTTGGATCCCTCTACACCCAGCAAGTCCTGCTGCCTGACTATCTCCTTCATCAGATAGAAGCTGTTCTTCAGAAAAATACCTGAGGGATAAGACCATATCATTCAATCCAGAATCGAGAAAAATAAAAAGACATGCTTATTAATTTCACCAAGAAGCTGGAGGAGACCATTCCAGCTCTGACACAGTGGCAACTCGGTACAATTCCTTCAGAATGTTATCAATCCAATGCCATTAGAATTTCATTTGCTTGCAATCTCTCTCTCTCTCTCTCTCTCTCCCCCACAAACAGACTAGTGATGTGTCAGCTGTGCATGTGTCAGCTCTCTGAGCTGGCTCCTTTACATGGCCAGTGAGTGTATATTTAGTGTTGGGTAGTAGTGGAGTACATGTAGTTTAAACTAGTTAGTTTAACAACATTTTCCCACAGCTTGCTGCTAATTCAACTACAATCACATTTGCATAATGATTAAAGTAGTTAAATTAGATGTTTGCCATTTTTGTGTGGTTAACTACTACAACTACAAACAATTTTGGACTATTAAAAAAAAAAGGATGATTTTGTATTTTTCTTTTGCCATGTTGCATGTGAGCAACTTCTCAGCACTGACACGGACATTTTCACTGCCAAACAAAACAGCCTGTGTATAGGAGCTTTGAGAAATGGCTCATGTGTCATATAAACAAGAAATTCTGCTCTGACAAGTGAAAAGATAGGCCCACTATTTAGACCAGTGTTCAAGCTGTTCAACCTGTCTAAAAAGGTGCATGCAGAGGACAGTTTTAGTTGTCAAGATTATACAAGTCAGATGGTACAAAACTGATAAGTAAAACAACAGGAACATTTTTAGACCAGCACTCAAGTCAGTCAAACAGTCTAAAAAGGTGCAAGTTAAAAAAAATTTTCTTTACTGTTTTAATTGTAAGTCAGATAATACAATACCCAGATTTGTTTACAACACAAATATAACATTCCTTGCAATTTTGTCCTTGTGAAAGCCCAGATGCGAATGTTTTATTTAGGACAGGTTTAGGTCTCAGGTAATAAACTCAGCTGACTGGCATTTTTTTCTGGCACGACTTTTTTGCATTCCATTGCTATAATTCTGTATCACATGTAAGGTACATTGTCAATTGGATCTTTTAAAAAGTAGTTTCAACTGTTTTTTTTCCTAAGTAGCTTTAGTTTGTCAAACTAGATTTCTCCCTTAGGTAGTTCAGCTTCTTCCAGTGAGAAGTGTGTTTTTGTTTTCAAATGAGCTTCCTCAAAACTGCATTTATTATTGTAGAACAGTTAACGTTACTAAGATAAATTAAATTGAGATACGCCTTCAGTCAACGGAGACCATGAAGATACAGTTTAACATGCTTACCGTGATTGTCATAGACGCTGACATAAGATATACCGACCGCCATACACCAGACCACTAGGTTTGCTATGTCCGTATAGCTGGGTTCTTCTTCCGCTATTAATAGGCCGATGTGGACCGGCAGCTTCTCCCGTGACCTGCCGTTACACTGCCACTGCGACCGTCGATTGGCAGTGCGGTTTCCAGTTACCGGGCTAGAGTTAGCATTATGGTTTAACTTCTTCTGATGGTCAGGGAATCCAGCCAGGGCTACAGGCAGTAACAGAGCGTCCATCGCCCGCTCCCACAGACGGCCTTTCCAGCTCCTAAGCCGCACGCGAAACCAAGAGACGAGCGCTCTGTTGACGTGGACCAAAACCAGCAGGAACCGCCATAACAAGCCGTACAGAAGCGCCATTAGTGTCCTTATTCCTTCGAAGCAATGTTTTAAATGGTAAAGGCCAAATCCCAAATACGGGCACTTTACTCTAAACTGTTATGTACCTGCTAAATCAATTTTAGCTTTACCTACAGTTCAATCAGCCTATCGCCATCTTCCCCTCTCTCTCTCTCTCTCGCTTCCTCCTCTTCCTCTTCTTATATTGTATATTGGCGGTTTGCAAGCCTACCTAAGGTGCATTACCGCCACCTGCTGGGCTGGGGCGTGGAACGCTAATAGAGCCGTTGGAATACATATTTATAAAAAATTCTTAGAACTGCATAAACTACTAAATTCTATCCAAAATACCTATATCTGCAAAATAACTAATAACAATTCTATATGTTGTCTTACAATTGCTGCCCAAAAGACTCTCTAGTGATATATTAGTAATCTTCTTTTGTTCCAATACTGCTATCATTTGAGCACGTTGCTCATTATAAGCACTGCATATGAACAGGACATGCTCTACAGTTTCTGTCTGACTAGAGTGTGGACAAACACCTGTAGGGTGTTTACCTATTTTATGCAGGGTATAATTTAAACTTGTGTGACCTATTCTCAAATGAGTTACTACACTTTCCTCATTTCTAGTACCAGCCCATGCCTGTTGGTATCCAACCAGTTTATACATTTATTACAATTGCACCAAAAACTAAAAATGTTTGAGCTTCATAAATAGTGATGTTAAGGCGCAAGCATTGCACTGAAGAAAGCCCAGCAGCGGCTATACTTCATCAGGTGACTCAGAAACTTTGCCCTCTCACCCAGGCTTACAAATATACAATTGGATACAATTGTACAGGTGTACCTAATAAAGTGGCCCATGAGTGTGTTAGGTATTTTTAGCCAGATAGATATTGGTTAGATACTTTATGTATTAGAAATGTTTAGTGGAGATAGGATGTCTGGTTAGACTGTTAAATGCTTAGGCATGCTTATGAGTTTCTACAGGGTACATCTGGTCAAGGATAACTAGAGAGAAAAGTTGATGACTGTCAGCAGACAGGATGTTTAATATTATTATTATGACGTGTATAACTGTAGCCTTAGCCATAATATGTTCTTATGTTTAAGTCACGACATGTTACTAGAGGTCGTGTGAGATGACGTAGCCTGTGTAGAATGGGGTTAGCCCAAAACAGATATAATGTACAGGCCTGTTGGGTTCGGGGTCTTTCATCTTTCATCTGCCTGCGTGCAGTTTGGAGGTGCAAGATGCCTGAGCGTGTAATGTTAATTTTTACCTGTGTTCATGGAATAAATCAGCACTGTTTTGTAGTTACTTGGACTGCCTCGTCTCTCAGAGTCCGTATGGTAAAAAGTACCGGGTACAACAAGTGTATATTCAAGTTTAAGGCAGTCTGAGACAAAATACAATGAGGCCTAATGGAAAAAATGCCACTGTTTGACTGTCTGAGGCTTCAGTAGTAGCTTTCTCTTGCTGTGTCATAGATCTACCAAACAACTTATTTGTTGCTTCGGAAAATTCTAACTGTCTTAGTTTTGTGGCAGACATGCAGGTCCTCTACCATTCTTAGTTTTGCTCCCTCTGTTCCTCATATGGATGCCCACCATTCCCCACAGGTTGCTGCAAGAGCTCAGCAGGAGAAAAAGCTGTTGACGTGTTTTGGTACCATCTTGTGGTCAAAGTTGAAACCTTGTTTCCACCAGAGAAACTTTCCCAAGGGAGCAGGAACGTTTTTTTGGAATGTAGTTAGTCCACCTGCATTTCCACCAAGGACACTGTCAGGGACTGTTAGGTATTAGTTTTTGTAGACCCAAAAGCAGCGCTCAGAAGAGCAAGTAATTTAGAAGTTTTAATATACAAATGCAAACAATAGATAGAGGTAGACTGATGAGACAAATGGTGGAGGTATTGGTGGAACACCAGGCAAGATTAGTTCAGGTTAGCTGTGACTTCTGCCAAGACTTGGTGGAGGATGACCCAGGTAGTTCAGACCCACATCACTTTTTGAAGAGGATGCCATAGAGGTAGACCTTCCTAGGGTGACAAGGGTGGAATACACACACAACTGGTGAGCAGATAACCATGCGTAGGGGATTCAGCATTTTCTCTTCTCCCAGAGAGCAGACCTAAGAAGGCAGCAGACCACAAAATGGTTGCTTCCAGAAAATCTCCAGAGAGAGGAAATGTTTGAATTTAGTTCTGGTTTATAGTTCTACCCTCAGAAAAGTACCTAGATGCGGGTAGCCATATGCTTGGGAACATACCGTATTTTCAGTAGGGAGTCTGCCTAGGCTAGGTCCACAAGTTTGTGCAGGTGCAAGTAAATGTTTAGAATAAAGATTGCATGAATATGTAAGGCAGTGGATTGCTACCGTTACAGGGTGACAGTACAACACCGTTTTGTAAATCTGGCGTGAGTCTTTTTGTGTCCTGACTCGAACACCGTAGTTCCCGTCTGAACCGGGTGTAATGTGATATTGTGGTTCAGACCTGTGTTCTCCGCCTTGTAAGGTGCTGCACTGAACCCGCTGTGAAGCTGAATAAAAGGGGCCTAACCTGATGCAAGGTCTCAACTGCAATTACACCAGTCCACGAGTTTGACGCTTGGCTCTCCACACCATGCACTCCCCCACCATCTTAACACAACACAGCTGTGTCTGGAGAGGCGTCGTACACATGTGGGTTACAAATATAATGTAGATTGCCATACAGAAAATGAAAGGACAGTTGTTTTTCACATGCTACAAGTTTGGATGTTTTCTAAAACTACTGTTTAAGTATAATTAAGTTAGATTTGCATTTACATTACTTACAAAAATTTACCACTAGTACCTCATTATGCATATGCACGCAAATATATCAAATAAAATAAATAACAATAAATTCTTGATGAACCTAAAGTCCATTTGTTAGAAAAACAATGTTTGCCATAATATTCATTAGTGTATGTCCAGCTGTTTCAACTTTCCTTTAGAAAACTCACATCAGCTCAGAGGATTGGTGATTTAGGTACATGAACAATGGCATTGCAATAGAAGCAACCCCTGCTTCCACCTACAGCCAATAAAAAATGTTAGAGATAAAGATATACAGTAATAATACAACATAAAATATCAATATATTTATTTATGGATGTAATTTTTGCCAATTAGCTTTTATAAAAAAAATACAGCACTGGCATCTAATAAATTAAACTATTTAAGTTGTGTTGTTTTATATTGTGATTAGAGAGACACACACCCATACTTCTATCTTTGTGAGGACAGTCATTGGCATAATGCATTCCCTAGCCCCTTACCCTAAGCTTAACTATCAGAACTATACACCTAACCTAAACCTAATTCTAACCTGAACCCTATAAGCAAGTCTTAACCCTCAAAAAGCTGTTTCAGAAAGTGATGACCACCCAAATGTCCTCACTCAGTAGCAAAATGTACTTTTATGGTCCTCACACTGTAGCAAGAGCACACACACACACACACACCAAGAATGACTGGGTGAAGGTGTGGGGAGAACTCTTGGCTCAGGATAACCACAACACACACAGTATAGATACCGGCTTTCATCAAACTCGATTTAATTCTGTAGATGGTTAAAACAGAGCCTATAGCATATGTTCCTCATCACAGAGCTGTTTTTTGTAAGAGAGGTGCAAAAACAGGGGGTAAAACACCTCGCAGTTGTTCACCCCCCTCTCTCAGACTCGTTGCTTTATAAACCGCTCTGCTTTTCTGCTGTGTTGTACCTCTGAAAAATCATTTCCTTCAGCAAGCAGCCTGTAATAACGAGAGA
>NW_018127994.1:1079042-1079697 GCF_001952655.1 Monopterus albus
CAAATGGATGAGGCAGAGCGAGAGCCCCATGGCGGGCGGCAGCAGCAGCACCCCACAGGCGAGAGCTGATTCCAGGGTCTTTAAAGCCGTGTGGGAGACAAACGGCAGCAGTTTGGGGAGATGGTACTACAAAGTTGTGGCGCAAGGGCTAGGGGATAAAAACGGAGTAATGAGTATGTACAGGTTCAACACAGAATGTGTTGTGTTATTCAGGAGACTCTGAGCCTGCGCTGTATAACTTGGATGGAGATTTTTAACAGGTTGGGGGACAAGATTACCACGTTATTCCGTGCCAGCCAGCAGTGGCAGGAGATTGTAGTGTTGAAAAAGGTCCTGTTTGCATAACCACCCCCCTGCAACCTTCCAGCCGCCCCCCTCAGCCCAAAAATAAATAGAGATGGAAGTGTTTCAGCAACCACTCCGCTCCAGCCACCAAACTCTTTTAGGTTTTTTCATCAACAATGAATCCTTCCAAGACTGAACCTGCTGCTCCTCAGCCCTCTCCCGCTTCATCCACGGACTCTGAATTCGAATATCTGCTCCAGCCTGTCAGCAGCAGCAGCGAAGATGAGGAGGAGTCGGAGGAGGAGGAAGAGGTGGAGGAGGAAGACAACAGCCAGCACAGCGCTGACAGAAGCCAGAGCAGTGCCAGCAG
>NW_018127994.1:1088651-1088930 GCF_001952655.1 Monopterus albus
TTCTGTCTTTTCAATATATTTTGTCACTAAATATTTGACAGAGTCAAAATTAATGCGCTCACAACACTCATAGCTCTGTGTGATCCCCTTCACTTTGATCTCCACCTTCCCCCCTCTCGTCTGATATCCATAATTTTTAGGACCGGCTGAAACAAATTCTTTGATGTAATCAGAATTTGCAGAAGCGTTTGCATGCCTGCGCAGTCGGCGTAAAACAAACGTTGCAGTGGCCAGAGCATCTGTGTCTCAAATGGTTGTCATAACCTTTGTGGCAGGACG
>NW_018127994.1:1089483-1112453 GCF_001952655.1 Monopterus albus
TTTCTCCGAAGCGCATCCCCCCTTAATTCAAGCTGGAGAAGACCTCCTGGGTTACACCTGTCTAACACTTGTTGAACCAGGTCGGAGGCAGACCCCATGACATTACCGTAGAAATTTCCATAATTTACGTCAGGCTCTTGATCGATATTTACCAAGCGTCTTATTTCAAAGTTGTTGAAACTCGCTCTAGTCACGGTCATTGTTTCAGCCGGTGTTTGATCAGGTTCATGCGCGACTTGCTCTGGTGAGGAAGAGGAGGGGGAAGGCTGTTGATCGTTTTCTGGCTGATTCTCTTCTTCATTGTGAGCGTTATCGTGGGAGCCCGAACCTGTCTGGTATTGAGATGAGTGTTTTCGGTCCAGCAGATTGTTTACAGCCTCTTATAATAAGTCAAAATCAGAGGCGCTTGCCTGGTGTAGAGGAGAAGTATTTGGTGAATCGTAACCCCCATCTTGTGTCGGATCCCTGTAATTGTACTCTGAGGATGTATTTGGCGAATTGCCTGAGTTGCTTTGCGGGCTAGTGTTTTATCAGTAATCTATTTCTTAATGCGTCTAATTGATCAAAATGAGCTGCGTTTACGAGTCTGTCTCGCGGTGGTGTATTTTGCTGGTTTTCTGAATGGTGACTGATTGGGCTATTTTGACTTTCGCTGAAAAAAACCCTGTCTCTCTGCTCACGTATTCTATGCAGGAGGCTGTTTACTGAGAATTCTAATAGATCAAAATCTGAAGGATTAACCGGTAGTGGAGGTAACGGGTGGTTTTCTGATGAATTATTTATCAAAACATAAAAAATAAAATTGCATCACTTTTTTTCTTTTCAGGGGGTACCTGGATTCATCTCGAAGTGTGGAGAGCCTGAGTGACTAAGTGTAAGACTTGTGTCCGAGTGTTTTACCCCTGTTTTTGCACCTCTCTTACAAAAAACACAGCTCTGTGATGAAGAACATATGCTAGGCTCTGATTTATCTCAAGCAAACGCTGTTATTACCATCTAAATAATTACCCCCAATAAATAACTCAAGGACATCCGTTGTCTCATGTTCCTCATGGGTCAAAAATGTGCAAAATCACTACTCTGTTTTAGCTGTATGTCCATTTTTGTTTTATTCATCTCACACTACATAATAGCGGCTGTGTCTTTTTTAAATAGCTGTTTCACACCTCTACAATTACTCAAACCTAACTCAAGGACATCTGTCGTGTCCTCTTTTGAAACTAAATATCTGGTCAACTCTACTGATTGGATAACCTTTCACCTAGAACTGTCAAATCGAGTTTAATGAAAGCCGGTATCTATACTGTGTGTCACAAATTTGCGGTTATGGTAAATTACCATCAGGTGTAGAAAATATTGTGGCACTGCAATTTCTTAATTTAGCGACATATTGACCAACACCTATGAGCTAAATGAGCACAGCAGCCGCTGTGTTAATTTGAATACACCTGTAAGATCTACTACCTGAAAGCTATTACGCATGTGTGGCCTGAGAGGAAGTGTGCATAGTGGTGGGAACATGTTTCAAGTTTGTACAGTGTCCCCAGGAATTTCTACATGCGTTTCTGTGCCAAACAGCACAGAACATGCAGTGCAAGGCCCTCATTTTTCTGCTGTAATGTGAACATACCTTTAGAGATGTTTTCGTATAGGTTTACAGTAATGATATCATTGATAGCAATCATTTTGGTCTTATTTAACTGTGGAATGAAACAAATAATTTCCTCAACAATTTAAAACCATTGTTTCACAATCTATTATTGCTGAGTATATGATACTGCCACCTGTAGCAGCCACTAGAGGGGGCTGCAACACCATAAGCACCCCACCTTCCAGCACCTATGGGGGGTAGTACATTCTGAAGGTCCAAGAACTATTGGGTTGCTGTGAGCTGTTATTGGCAGTGCTTAAGGTCACGGATTGGTCAAATATTAGGACTCTATGGTTCGAGCATTTTATGCACATATGCAAACAAAAATCAGAGTGCCATTGTGAATAATGATTAGGGCACAGTGATGCAACTGATTCTATTGGTCTTTGAGGGCTGGTCCAGCTCAGATAACTTGGGGCAAGTCTGCCCTCTTCTACTGTTCAGTGTCTTTCTTTTGCCTCAGATTTGAGGTCAAACCTTTTTTTTGTTTCATCAGTTGTGTGCCCTTCTCTTTATTAAGTATTGTAAGGGCATCCTGTGCATCTTTTTATGCTATTTTACATCCACTAATGAATAACTTGATTGCCATCTTTAGATCTTCATTTTAGTTTTCCTCACTTTATTTGAAAATTTCAAACAACTCTGTGGTTTAACAGCATATCATGAATCCAAAGTATTATTCTTCAGACCTTTCTTAAGACCAAATTTAAGAAAAAAAACTTGGGAAGACATTGGTGAATGAGGCCCTGTGTGACTTTGTCTTTTCTTTGGAAGTATGACCAATTTACATAAATAATCCCCTTGCTTTCAGTTTAGTGCAGCCAATTCAACAACTGCCTAGGGCACCACCAGATCCAGACTCAGGACAGAGCTTATCACCAGAGGGCAGCAAAATGTCATTTAGCTCTAACTAGACTGCAGCCATCTTCAAAAAGTCACACAAAAAGAAGTTGTCAGTGCTGGAGGCAAAAACCGGTGCTCTTATTACATTACAGTCCCTCAGTAAGTCTTACTAGTAACATATGGGAAATGTACAGTATTTACCTATTAAGGAGATTTCTGCCATTTTGGCACAAAATGACGGTGACAAAGAAAAGGATAATCTTTTAAAGCCATTTGTGATGGAATATCTGCCAACAAACCCCCAAATCAATTCACTCCTTTTATAAGTTGAGGTCTCTCTTTGAGCCTAGGCACTGCCTCCACCCTATCAACCCCCTCTTGTCCTTCTGATGAATTCTTACCAATGACCATTCTCATCTCCAACATGGTAGGACAGAGCTGGCCCTGATGGATGTGACATTAACAGGAAATGAAGCCAAGGAGATAGGATGCCCCAGTCCAGTTTTGGTATTTGTCACTGCCCTGGTCATGCAGATTGGGCCAGCCTTGCTCACTGACTAAGATTAATGATGACAGTGACCCTGTCTTTGTCTCCCTCTGTGGCTTCCCAGAGCACAGCACAGTCTCAGCACCATGACATGCAAGTGTGGGCTTCTATTGCATTGTTTCTTTTAATGCTAATTGATTGTGAATGATAAAAGTGAGGCTTTAAGGAATTCTTTCAGAAATATATGAGTTAAATCTACTATTATAGTTGAGTGTATTTCAGAAAGCAACAAAAAAATCATAAGCTTGAATTGAAGCAACAACAAAAATAAATAAGCTTGATTAAAGATATTTTATTAAGTTTCTTGTGAGTGTTTAGACTAGTGCAGAGTATAATGAGAGGACCTCATCCTAGTTTGTAATAAAGCAGTAGAGTAACCCTAAGCACCATGCACTACTGCAAAGAAAATGGCTGAAAGATGAAGTAGCCGGGGCAAGCTCAGATGTATGGGGGTTTTAGGTTGCACTGACAGTGCAGGGCCACCAGATCAGTAGATTAAAACTATGAAATACATATTTTAATATGAAACATTATGTTTAATAATATATAAACAATCCATCCATTTTCTAAACTGCTTAGTCCCAAATGGGGTCATGGAGCCAATCCCAGCCAGCTGCGTGGTACACCCTGGACAGGTTGCTAGTCCATTGCAGGGCTAACACACAGATGAACAACCACTCACACACACAATCACTCCTATGGGCAATTTAGAAACACCAATTCAACCTATGCTGCATGTCTTTGAACTGTGGGAGGAAGCCAGAGCACCTGGAGAGAACCCATGCAAGCACAGGGAGAACATGCAAACTCCACACAGAAAGGCCCCGGGTCAGCCGGGTCTTGAACCCGGAACCTTCTCGCTGTGACAAATGCAAAAACCTGTTTGAAGGTCTTAGTTGGGGGAAGAGCACCTCTCTATAACCCTTTATGTGTGAATGCAAATGTCTGAGTTAGCTAACCTGGAGACTAAATGGACTTTACCCTGCAAGCTCTGTAGTACAAAATCAATAATGTCTGAGCGAGATCATGCATGACGTTCATTGTCCAGAGTATTCACACAGAGGTACTGGGTTGGTGACACTCTGCCATGTGACTGTTGTGAAACCAGAAAAATACAAACATCCGATGCTGAAGAAGAACACTGATTTGTAGTGAACATGAAAATGAAAATGTGTGACATGATGAGATTCAGGAACTTGTTGTTGGTGGCCGATGCTTTAAAAGTCAGACAAATTCAATTTATAACCAAATTACAAACCAGCTATGTGAAGGCATCATGTGCTGCTTTCTGCAGGTGCCCCTCCCTTGTATAAACCAAAAGAAAAATTTCCAGTAGATGAGAACACATCTGACACACACAATCACACAGACACAGAAGTTCTATTCATCAACTGCAAACTGTTCTATCCACTGTGGGAGTTATCCTAGTTGGTGTGTATATCCCAGATCAGGCCTGTGTTGGACTACTGTAACTCTTTACTATCAGGATGTCCCAATAATTCCCTAAAAAGCCTCCAGTTAATCCAAAATGCTGCAGCCAGAGTACTGACAGGAACTAGCAAGAGAGATCATATCTCTCCCATATTAGCTTCTCTCCACTGGCTCCCTGTAAAATTCAGAATAGAATTCAAAATCCTTCTCCTAACATACAAAGCCCTTAATGACAAGGCTCCATCGTATCTTAAAGACCTCGTAGAGCCTTATCATCCTAACAGAGCACTTCGCTCTCAGAGTGCAGGTTTACTTGTGGTTCCTAGAGTCCACAGAAGCAGAATGGGAGGCAGAGCCTTTAGCTATCAAGCTCCTCTCCTATAGAACCAACTCCCAGTCTCAGTTCGGGAGGCGGACACCCTCTCTACCTTTAAGATTAGACTTAAGACGTTCCTTTTTGATAAAGCCTATAGTTAGGGCTGGATCAGGTGACCCTGAGCCTTCCCTTAGTTATGCTGCTATAGGCCTAGGCTGCTGGGGGCCCCATGATGCTCTGAGTTTCTCTCCCCTCCCCTCCCCTCTCCTCTCCTCTCTCTCCCTATGCTTCTATATGCCACCATTACACATCACTAACTTTGTGTCTCCTCTCTCCCGTAGTGTGTCTTCTCTCTCTCTCTCTCCCTGTAACTTTCTGCAGGTTGCCCTGGCCCTGGGGCTCTATGTCTCTGACGAGCAGTCACCAGCCACATTGACCTGATCAGTGTTTGATTGTTGTGTCTTGTTGCTTTTCTTCTTTTGTCTCTCCTCTATCCACTCACCCCAACCGGTCGAGGCAGAAGGCCGCCCACCAAGAGCCGGGGTCTGTCGGAGGTTTCTTCCATTAAAGGGAGTTTTTCCTCCCCACTGTCGCCAAGTGCTTGCTCAAGGGGGATTTGTTGGGTTTTCCCTATGCAATAATATTGATAACAGTAAGGTCTAGACCTTACTTTGTAAAGTGTCCCGAGATGACTTTTGTTGTGATTTGGTGCTATACAAATAAAATTTGATTTGGTTTAGTGATAACCAATTTAACAAGTTATCTGGACAACACCTGGTTGATCAGATAACTTATATAGAACTGAAACATCCAGACTATCTAAGGGGACTTCAACAGAGCAAACCTCAACCCGCAAACTGCCCAAATACAGACAACACATTAGCTGTCCCTCCAGGAATAAAAACACACTAGACCACAGCTATACAGTAGTAAACAAAATTGCTCTGACCCTGTGCACTATCAAGATTCTGATCCCTGCATGGTTTATCTCATCCCAACGTAGTGGTGGAAACTTAATGCTGCAAAGCCTGTGGTTAAAACAGTGAAAAGATGTACCAATGAGGCTGCTTTGACCTCACAGAGTAGTTTTGAAGCTGCATCTATATACCTGGATGAACTCACTGACACTGTGACATCACACATTAGTTTATGAGGACATACATGTACCCTCCAAGGCCTTATGCACATACAATGACTACATGTGAGCTCCTCCTTGAACTGCCACCTTATCGTGGTTGAGGGGTTTGAGTAGCCGAATGACCCTAGGCGCTATGTTGTTGGGGGCTATATGCCCCTGGTAGGGTGTCTTAAGGCAAACAGGACCTAGGTGATGGGTCAGACTAAGAGCAGTTCAAGATCCCCTTATGAAAAGATGAAAATCAAGGACAGTGACGTCGCCTGGTATGGTGCAATCGGGGCCCCACTCTGGAGCCAGGCCCAGGGTTGGGGCTTGAATGCGAGCGCCTGGTGGCCGGGCCTCTTCCTATGGGGCCCAGCTGGGTTTAGCCCGAATGAGTAATGTGGGGACGTCCTCCCATGGGCCCATCACCTACAAGATGATCCGTAAAGGGCTTGTGCATAGTGGATTGAGCGGCAGTCTAAGGCAGGGGCCCCGACAACCTGATCTCTGAGACTAGCCCTGAGGACATGGAATGTCACCTCGCTGGTGGGGAAGGAGCCTGAGCTTGTGCAGGAGGTTGAGAGGCTAGATATAGTCGGACTTACCTCCACGCACAGCTTGGGCTTTGGAACCTTACTCCTCCGGCAGAGCTTCTACCAGATCCCGGGGGAGGTTGGAGACATTGAGTCCGAGCTATGGTGAGAGGCGGTGGGCTGGTGTGGGCTTGCTTATAGCCCCCCAGCTTAGCCACCATGTGTTAGAATTTACCCCGGTGAATGAGAGGGTAATTTCCCTGTGCCTTTGGATCAGGGATAGGTCTCTCACTGTTGTTTGTGCCTATGGGCTGAATGGCAGTGTAGAGTACCCAGCCTTCTTGGAGTCTCCAGGACGGGTGCTGGAAAGCGCCCCGACTGGGGACTCCGTTGTTCTATTGGGGGACTTCAACACTCACGTGGGCGAAGACAGTGACACCTGGAGGGGTGTGATTGGGAGGAATGGCCCCCCCGATCTGAACCCAAATGGTATTCTGTTATTGGACTTCTGTCCTAGTCACAGTTTGTCCATAAAGAACACCATGTTCAAGCATAAGGGTGTCCATCAGTGCATGTGGCACCAGGACACCCTAGGCCGGAGGTCGATGATCGACTTTGTGGTTGTTTCATCCTCCAGCCGTATGTCTTGGACTCTCGGGTGAAGAGAAGGGCGAAGCTGTCAACTGATCACTACCTGGTGGTGAGTTGGATCTGGTGGTGGGGGAGGAAGCTGGACAGACTCAGCAGACCCAAATGTACTTTGAGGGTCTGTTGGGAACGTTTGGCAGAACCCTCTGTCAGGGAGACTTTTAGCTCCCACCCCTGGCAGAGCTTTGACCAGATCCTGAGGAAGGTTGAAGACATATGGGCCATGTCCTCCACCTCCATTGCTGTTGCAGCCACTCTGAGCTGTGGCCATAAGGTCTCCAGTGCCTGTCGCGGTGGCAATCCCCGAACCCGGTGGTGGACACCGGAAGTAAAAGATGCCGTCAAGCTGAACAAGGAGACCTTTCGAGCCTGGTTGGCTTGTGGGACCCCTGAGGTAGCTGATGGGTACCGGCAGGCCAAGGGGAACTGCAGCCCGGGTGGTTGTGGAGGCAAAAACTCAGGTCTGGGAGGAGGTCGGTGAGGCCATGGAGAGGGACTATTGGTCAGCTTCAAAGAAATTCTGGCAAACTGTCCGACACCTCAGGAGGGGGAAGCAGTGTCCTGCCAACCTCCTGGAGGTGGGCAGCTGTTGTCCTTGACTGGGGTTATCATCAGACAGTGGAAGGAATACTTTGAGGATTTCCTCAACCCCAGCGTTTTCCGATAAGAAAGGAGAGGCCGGGGTCTCGGAGGTGGACTCGTCCATTACCCAAGCTGAACTCGCTGAAGTAGTTGAGAAGCTTCTCTGTGGCAAGGCACCAGGGGTGGATGAGATCCACCTTGAGTACCTTAAGTCTCTGAATGTTGTGGGGCTGTCTTGGCTGACACACCTCTGCAACATTGCATGGCAGTTGGGGACAGTACATCTGGACTGGCAGACCGGGGTGGTGGTCTCTTTTTTTAAGGAGGGGGACCAGAGGATGTGTTCCAACTACAAGGGGAATCACACTTCTCAGCCTCCCCGGGAAAGTCTCTGCCAGGGTACTGGAGAGGAGAATTCGACTGATAGTCAAACCTCAGATTCAGGAGGAACAATGCGGTTCCCACTGCACCCTGTGGGGGGTGCTGTGGGACTATGGGGTCTGGGGCCCTCTCTTAAGGGCTGTCTGGTCCCTGTATGACCAGAGCAGGAGCTTGGTTCGCATTGCCGGCAATAAGTCTGACCTGCTTCTGGTGCATGTTTGACTCTGGCAGGGCTGCCCTTTGTTGCCAATTCTGTTCATTATCTTTATGGACAGAATTTCTAGGTTCAACCAGGGCCCAGAGGGAGTCTGGTTTGGGGACCACAGGATCTGATCTCTGCTTTTTTGCAGATGACATCCTGTTGGCTCCATCAAGCCAGGACCTTCAGCATGCACTGGGATGGTTTGCAGCTGAGTGTGAAGCAGCTGGGATGAGAATCAGCACCTCCAATCAGCACCGCCATGGTTCTCAGTCAGAAAAGGGTGGTTTGTTCCATTTAAGTTGGTGGAGAGTTTCTGCCTCAAGTGGAGGAGTTCAACTATCTTGGGGTCTTGTTCACAAGTGAGGGAAGGATGGAACGGGAGATTGACAGGCGGATTGATGCAGCTTTTGCAGTAATGTGGTCGATGTATTGGTCTGTCACGGTGAAGAAAATGAGCTTTCTCTGCAGGGTGGCTAGGCGCACCCTTAGAGATAGGGTGAGGAGCTCGGTCACTTGCGAGGAGCTCAGAGTAGAACCACTGCTCCTCCACATTGAGAGGAGCCAGCTGCGGTGGCTCAAGCATCTGTTTCAGATGCCTCCCGGGTGCCTTCCTGGGGAGGTGTTCCGGGCATGTTCCACCGGGAGGAGGCCCCGGGGAAGACCCTGGAAACACTGGAGGGATTATGTCTCTCGGCTGGCCTGGGAAGGCCTTGGCATTCCCCCGGAGGAGCTGGAGGAAGTCTCTGGAGAGAGGGAAGTCTGGACATCTTTGTTTAGACTCGGATAAATGGAAGAAGGATGGATGGATGGATGGACATGCATTTGTCCTCCAAGACCTTATGCACACGGCAACATGTGAGCTACAGGAAACTGTCTCTCCATGCTGTGGAGAACCATCAGCTTGTTTACAACATGAATATATTTACTGTAGGTTTGACAAGCAACACTTCACAGTCCTCACCCACTCCACCTCAGATACCCAGCAGCTGCACCCTCTACAACCCTATGGGATTTTTTAGGTTCTTTGAGTTCCTTATTGATTCTTGATCAGTAATGTGTATGAAAAAAAAGGCTTTTAGGTTTTTAGTAACAAGGCAGCTTTTATTTTATTTTATTTTATTATCTCGGAGCCTGAACAGTGTAGAATGTCTGCCTAATACTATTTGAACATGTTAAAATAAATTCTGATGCTACCTTTGTTAAAAAGAAGTACAGTAGTTTGGAAAACAAATAAACTGGGGAAACTATGGTTAAGTGGGTAGAGCAGTCATCTCCCAGTCGGAGGCTTGAATGTTGGTGCCTGCAGTCCACATGTCAAAGTGTCCTTGGGCGCACCACTGGATACCTTTGTTAAAAAGAAGTACAGTAGTTTGGAAAACAAATAAACTGGGGAAACTATGGTTAAGTGGGTAGAGCAGTCATCTCCCAGTCGGAGGCTTGAATGTTGGTGCCTGCAGTCCACATGTCAAAGTGTCCTTGGGCGCACCACTGGATACCCAAGTTGCCCCCGATGACAGAGCCATTGGTGTGAGTTGGCACCGCAAATGGCTGCCTCTATTCTGTACTGGAAACAAATTCCTTGTGTGTAACATACTTGGCCAATAAAGGTGATTAAACTGATAGATTTAACAGGTCTTTTTTAGAACAATATACATTATATCTAATAACATTTAATAAATCCTATTACTCCTTTTTAAGGAATGCCCTTTGCATCGGGGGGGATTAGGATAACTCCGAAGAGTACGGTCCATATGGTTAAGGGTAGGGGGTTGTTTAAGTCCCCAGTCCCCGTGGTTTAAAAGGGAATAAGCTAAAAGCAAATAAAAAAACAACTTCTAGGAAAGCAGGTAACCTACTGAAATTCTGATTTTTCTACTACTGAAAAAGTGTACAAACCTTTCACTACAAATTTTATGACTGCACAGTGTTTAGTGTTCAACTTATGAAAGTTACATAAAAATATCTACAGGTTGAGAAGAATGTTTTGATTGCCAGATTGAATTTTTTGCCTCAAGAGGTCTCAGTATACAGTACATGTACATGGTAAAAATAAATATACTGTATACATAGCAGAAGATGTCCAGTATGTACAGTATTCACATATTCACAGCCTACTGACTTTGGCACATCATGTTTTCCAAAAGCTACTTGCCTCAAATACTGAAGGCCCTGATTCAGAATGAAAGACTTTTCTGCTAAGTTCATGATATGAATGCAGTTTTATCTGGGAGTGACTGCTGAAACTGATGTGAGATCAGCTGATGGTGAGAAGACATCTCATGCTCTCAGATGTATAGCTGACAATGATGGCTGTCATTGCCTGCAGGTGACTATCAACAACACCCCTAGGCGCCATCTGTAGGATTCCACATCTTCTTTGAAATGCTGGTCACTTACTCTTGTTGTTTGCTGGGAGCCATCTGATCCACTTTCAAACTATTGTGCTTGGAGTTGGGGTACAGGCACTTGGAGGGACTAAGCCCTGTGGGGTGAGTCCTGGCTGTGCTCCTGCTGCATCTCACCAGGGAGTGATCTTGTATGTTGTGCCCGTAACTCCTTTTCCAGTCCCTTCATTCTGACCTGATGGATTTCAAGGCCATGCAGATTCATGCATTCTTTGCCACATCTTGCATTCACCATTGTCTTTCCATTAGCATGGGTTGAATGTCTTAGATCTGTCCTTTTAGGGATCTCATCTCCTAATATATGCTTTGCCCCATGTGTGACTCTTGTGGTTCAATTGGATGAAACCTCATAAACTGTTATAGTTTTAATGCTTATGTATTCCGTTTATTATTCCTCATACATTTGTCATTTTTATCAAAGCAATTTTTGCATGCAATGTTTGTGATTAGTATTGCTCAAGGACTCACCTGAGTCCTCATGAACCAATATAATTTTCATCTTTATTTCATCTATTATTCCTCATATACTGCTATAAGTTATTTCTCATAAACGTTTTTGGAAATGTTAGTAATCCCACTTCAAACTCTGAGCTTTGTTTGAATCATCCAAGTAGTTTGTATGTTCATTCCGAGCAATGTATCAGTACAGTATATTGACTCTGTGCTGTGTTATAAATGTGAACTCTGGGGTTGCTTTATTTCTCCCAGTCCAATCAAATGAGCATCATCTCTGTCTAGGGATGCTGGCTGAGGCACACAAGTCTCCTTTGTGAGACCAGACAAGTGTCTAACTAAATGATGAATGACCCTATTTCTCCCCACATAATTGGCTTCTTGCTGTTTGGCCTTAGACTGGCTATATGTCTGCTGGGCAGCCACCTCCATCTGTCAGTCACCAACTTGCTGCTGCCTGGCTAGACCTCTGATAGCTATGCTAATGTGCAATCCTTGCACCCCATTGGCTGAACTTGTGCTGGATCAAGGTAATCCATTAAAGCTGTGACAGTAATAATCTCCCCCAAACACAGGGTTCCTAGTGTGCTAAACGTTAGCTGACCGTTCCTGTCACAATGGCCCTGCCAAGTGTACCAGTGAGGTGATGGATGATCCCGGCCCCTGCATGCTCATTCATCATTTGCTGACTTGTGTTTGTGTGGTGTTTCAATAAGTTAAAGGTCTGACTTTTGATTAGCATCAGTGAAAAAAGGTACCCCCACCATATTACTATGAAGTTTTTTTTCTGTGAAAGCCAAATAATTTTGAGAAATTTCACTGGCTCACTGTGATACAAGTAGATGTAATCACCATCAAATGGCCTCACCTGACAAGTGCAAATACACACCCTGTGCACTTGGAAGCAGAGATGGGAAGTAAAGTACAAATGCTTCTTTACTGTACTTAAATAGATTTTTCAGGTATCTGTACTGAGTTTAATTTTCTTACAAATTTTTACTTTTACTCCCTACATTTTAACACATATATCTGTATTTCTACTCCTTATATTTTCATATCAGGGTTGTTACTTTTAGTTTCAATACATTTGGGAGGAATTATCAATTATTTTTATATTGCATTTGTTGCAAAATGTCCACTGGGTGAAGTTTCTTCGTTATAAGCTCTCTGCTTTGCTTACAGTCTGCTAGCTTGTTGCACTTTCACTGAGCCCTTACACATATGCAGTTGATTCTTGCTCCAGATACAGTAAAAAGTTATAGTTATCTGAAGCTTTTGGGACAATATTTTGCAATAATAATAAATAAATTGTATATAGACCATTAATGTAGGAAATAACTGGCCTTATCCTTTAAAACAACAACACGCAACTTGTACATTAAAATAACAGCTTCAAAACTATTGTGATGATAGACTGACCTCTAATAATATGATTGGCATCTCTGATATTGTCACTCCATGCCAGGATCACCTGTTACTGCACTACATAACTTTGGTTCACCGTCCCAGAAACTTCATATAATAGCAGTGTCAATGGCATCAGACCCTTCCACTAGCTCAGTATTCCTATTTTCCTTCACACATGCAGAGACAAATCCCTGGGCCTTTTCTGAGTTATATTTTTTTCCAGGTGAGAAAGTAACCATTTGGATTGTGAATAAGTGGTCAGTCTATCCAAGTAATGCCAGTTTGGAAAGTTACTCTGATGCTTTTAGAGTTGTCAGGACCCGCTAGTGGACCAAGTGAACTCTCCTTAGCAGGCAGCTACAGCTTGTTCAGAGTAGAGCTGTCAGCAGGGAGGCAGATGTTCTAGTTGCACATAAAGAGTACTGTGTCCTCTTGAGTTTGGACTTGCTAACTTAATACAATCACCTAATACAACTGAACAAGCTGAGCAAAGGTACATGGACTAAAGCACACATGTAGTACAATCAGAAGACATCTGTCCCATAAACATACCTTTATGTGGCTATCTGTCCAGCCAAAGCATGTTTAGGAAAAAAAAAATCTCACCCCCAAAACAACAGCATCGTCAGAGCACTGCCACAGCCAGGAAGAAGAGAAAAATAGAGAGCAAGAGACCAGACAAGAGTAAATACCAGACTGGCTTTACCTCATTGGTGAGAGCTGAAAATAACCCCATCAGGTTTATTATCCATTAATGGCCGACGTCAAAACTAAAACTACACATACTCTCAAAGCAACATGTCTACAACCATCTGACTTCCAGGTCAAATTAAACTGTGCTTGCGAACCACACACACAGTCAAAAACACATTATATGCCTGACTCAAACACTAGAGGGATTATTAAAAATATTTCTAACAGAAGGGGTTTTTCCTTTCCTTTCTCTGAAATTTATATTTTAGACCAACTTACATCATTTACATCGTGGCTCTGACTAGAGTTAGGAACATATTACAAACAGTACTATCATATACAGTTGGGTTACAAACTAAAGAAAAGACCTGAATAGTACCCCCAAATTGCTAACACAGGTTTGGCAACAGAACCCATTCTCTCAGAAAAAAACAAACAAACTTGCTAACAATATATATATATATATAAAATTCCCCACTCGCCCCCACTTTAGGCTGTTCTTGTATTTCTTCCTTCAAGCTCAGGTCCTCTACCAGAGGCCTGTTTTGTAATCACATACCCAAACAGGATAACTAAATAGTGCTATACATACAGTATTTACAATGTTACTGATAGCAAAAATAACTGGACGTTTACTTATGTTAGTGCCCGTTGATCTGCCCGTTCTTGTCCTTTGAGAGGTGCACCATGATTAATAATGAAACTCAAACCAGTACATTGACTAGATGTACAGTATAACAGAAGTGCCACTAAATTAATTAAGCATGAGTGAAATAGGATTGCCATAGAGTTTGTTGATGAAGGCTGTGAAGAGTTTTTCTACACAACTGTATTGTAGATGACAGCGTTACGTCAGCTGCTCCAACAGGAGGCAAGAGCAGTAACAAAGGTGGGACTCGAGTGCAAACCCGGGCAATGGTATGAACGTGAGGTTTCTTTAATAACAGCAAGAGTCAAGTCACAACAGCACATACAGCAGAAAAAAACAGCTGGTGGAATCTGGCAAGCTCAGTCTTGGTGATGGGCTAGTGGACTTGTGGCGCAGAGTTCAGGGAGAGCAGGACGGCAGTGAGTTGGTGCCTGATATTAAAAAAACAGGGAGAGGCGGAGTTAAGTCTGGCTGGAGCAGCTGGGTGGAGACAGTCAAAAACAGGAGAAGAGGTAAGGTTACCAGGTAGTTATTTCGTGAACGACAAAATAACAAACAAGAAAGACAAACGGTTGAGAATGTTGATTCTGGGAGCCGAATAGTGTGGAGGAACTGTCTCATCGAACCGGTGTCTATTGATCATTACTCTGGGGTTTAAGAAGGCATGTAGTGATTGCTGAATGGATTCCAGCTACAAGCATAACCCAGGGTGACTGCCCCTGTCAGGAGTGAGAGGGACAAAAGCAGAAAGGGAGAGAGAGAGCACCGAGCAGACCCGACAGACACAACTTGACCTCTAGTGGTAAAAGATAAAAGAGATATTACACCATGGTTAACAAAGGGAACAAAAATACATTGAACAATTTTTAAAGCATAGAACAAAGGAAACAGATAATATATACAAAATTAATTTGGAGTGGTGCTTGCATTCACCTGATATTCTATTAGGATGTGGCAGCTGATTATAGTGCTTTAAGTGAAGTGGGATGTGGTGTCTATGCAAAAACCATGCCAGACAAATATTTAGAGTACTATATACACCTTTGAAGATGGGGTCCTGTTAGGTTATTTCTTAGTTAGATAGATATTCAGAGATTTGTTGTCTAGAAATGTTTAGTGCAGACAGGGTGACTAGCTTAGGCTGTAACTGTTCAGCCTGCAGTGAAGACTGCAGGCACGCCAAGGTTACAGGAAAAGAGCTTTTAGGGTCAACTGTAATGCTAGTCTTAATATTTGTCTTAATGTGTAAGGTTATGTCCAATTGTTTAGATACACACCACGAAAACAACAGTCACGCACCTTGACTTTGCCTCATGTTTTGGCTAAACGACAGAGCAGCTGCAAAGCTTGCTTATCGGGTGGCGTCACGGTTTGACGCCCCTTGTAGTATGGGAATAGCCCAAAATGATTAATCTATAAATATTTACAGTTTTTCTGAATTGCTAAAACATGTTTCCTGAAACCACCACTCATTTTCTCAAAACATTAAACACAAATCCAAATACTCAAACTAAATTCACAAAACCTCTGACTCATCTGACAAAATGAAGCAATTGCTTCAAAACCATTTTACCAGCACTCAAAATAACTGTAATACTGTTTATTTTGTTATATTACACAGCCTTATGATGGTTTACTGTTTATTTGCCCCTTGTATAGGGATATGTACTATACATACACATTGAGAGCCAATGTACCAGAGTCAAATTCCTTGTGTGTCCGACACGCCTGGCCAATAAAGCAGATTTTCACAGTTGCTAAAACAATAAACCCCATTCTGTGAACCAAATTCTCAATAGCTTAAACCAATTTGTCGAATAAATCACTTTTTCTGCAAAACCCTAAACCAGTTTAGGCACTTAGACACTGCAAATCTCGTGCACTCTTTTTGCTAAACTTTAAACAGATTCTCATTCGCTAAAACACAATTCGCACTGTGATGAACTTGTGTTGCAAACCACTAAACAGAGGACAGCAGAACTTAAACACAACTAAAGCACAGTTGTCATCGTTTACACACAATGATTCAAAATTGTTCACACGTTTCTAATTATGTGATGAGAAGGTACAAATCATAAGCCAGTTCAAAGTGCACAGATGGCACGGGTACATCCATCAACTATGGATAACAATATGAGAGGTAGAGGAATATGAGGTGTTGGACAAAAAGGACGAGGAAGAGTAAGACCTTCCACCATACAGCACTTTCCTCAACCCAACAGAAGAGTTTTTCTCTGCATGGCGGTGGAAAGTCTATGACCAAAACCCATATACCAGGGAAAATCTCTTACAGGCAATGGAACTGGCCTGCAGTGACATAGACGTGCAGTCTTGCCCGCAGGAGTGTGTGTGTGTGTGTGTGTGTGGTTGTTTGTCTGCATGCTGGCCCTGCGATGGACCGGTGACCTGTCCAGGGTGTACCCCACCTTTCGCCTGATGCCGGCTGGGATTGGCTCCAGCCCCCCTGCAACCCCGTTCGGGACTAAGCGGTATAGAACATGAGATGCATGCTGTATTTTTATTTATCTGTTATGGGTGGCTGTGGCTCACGAGGTAGGGCAGTCGTCTCCTGACCAGCAAGTTGGTGGTTCGACTCCCGGTCTCCCTGCATGCCTAAGTGTCCCTGAGCAAGATACTGAACCCTGAATTGCTCCTGGTGGCTTGACTAGCGCCGGTGCGTGGCAGCCTGTCATCATCGGTGTGTGAATGGGTGAATGGTGTATGATCTCCTGTAAAGCGCTTTGGCCAGTGCAACACACTGTGAGAAAGCGCTATGTAAAATACAGTCCATTTACCATGAAAAGTTGTAGTAAAAAGTATAATATTTACCCCTAAAATTTAGTGAAGCTAAACAAAATGAAAATACTTAAGTACAGATAACTCAAAACTATGTATATGTAACCGTCGGGTTGGCCACGCCTATACCACCAGGTGAGCAATTTGTCATGTTTATCACAAACAAAAAAAACAAAGGGCAGTTCAAAAGTCTAAATCCAGGCAACTTACTACACAGATTCAGGGCACAGCCAGAGAGAAGTCCACAGGACAGAAAACAGGTCTAGTATCAGAAACAAGATTGTAGGGGCAGCAATAACTTGATAACACTACATGCCACAAATGCCAATCAACCAAATGGAGAAGCAAAACAAGGCAGTATATGTAGGGTGGAGGCAACAGGTGAGTGGAATTTAGCCAGCTGATCCAAATCAGCCACTGAGTGGCAGTAGTGAAGCTGGAGAGAATGAGATGGTGAAAACCCAGATGTTCCTTTCAAATTAAGAACCTCCAACAAGAAGTCAGGAGCATAACATGACAACAATAGCTGATTTTAACAGTGACACAGGATGACACAGATAATTTCAAATAAAGTTTCTTCATGACAGCTCAGCTGAGCTGTCAACTGATAACCACCTGGTGGTGAGTTGCATTCGATGGTGGGGGGAAAAGCTGGACAGACCTGGCAGGCCCAAGCATATAGTGAGGGTCTGCTGGGAACGTCTGGTGGAAGCTCTGGTCAGAGAGGTCTTGAACTCCCATATCCGACAGCTTCAAACAGGTGCCGAGGGAGACTGGGGACATTGAGTCCAAATTGACTATGTTCCTCACCTCTGTTGTCGGCGGCTGCTGGGAGCTGTGGCCGGAAGGTCTTCGGAGCCTATTGCGGTGGAAATCCCTGAACACAGTGGTGGTCACCACAAGTAAGGGATGCCGTCAAGCTGAAGAAGGAGCTTTATCAGGCCAGGTTGGCTCATGGGACTACTGAAGCAGCTGGCAGGTACCGACAGGCCAAGCGGGGAGCAGCCCTGGCAGTCACCATGGCTTCAAAGAGATTCGGCATTCGACTGTGTCCCTTGTGGCATCCTGTGGGACGTACTTCAAGGTTATGGGGTGCGGGGCTCGTTGTTATGGGCTGTCCGTTCCCTGTATGACCAGAGTAGGAGCTTGGTTTGTATTACTGGCAGTAAGTCAGACCTGTTTCCAGTGCATGTTGGACTCCGCCAAGGCTGCCCTTTGTCACCAATTCTGTTCATTATTTTTATGGACAGAATTTCTAGGCGCAGCCAGGGAACAGAGGGTGTTTGTTTTGGTGGCTGCAGAATCTCATCTCTGCTCTTTGCGGATGATGTGGTTCTTTTGGCTTCATCAGTTCAAGACCAACAGCATGCACTGGAGGGGTTTGCAGCCGAGTGTGAAGTGACGGGGATGAGAATTAGCACTTCCAAATTCGAGGCCATGGTTCTCAATTGAAAAAAGGTGAATTGCTCACTTTGGGTTTGGGGTGAGTTGTTCCCTCAAGTGGAGGAGTTTAAGTATCTCCAGGTCTTGTTCACGAGTGAGGGAAAAATGGAGTGGCAGGTTGACAGATGGATCAGTGCGGTGTCCACAGTAATGCGGTCTCTGTACTAGTCCATTTTGGTGAAGAAGGAGCTGAGTCATAAGTCGAAGCTCTCAATTTACCAGTTGATCTATGTTCCTGCCCTCACCTATGGCCATGAACTTTGGATCATGACCAAAAGAAAGAGATTGTGGATACAAGCATTAGAAATGAGTTTCCGCTGGAGAATGGCTGGGCACACCCTTAGGGATAGGGTTCGGAGCTCAGTCACCGGTGCGGAGCTCGGAGTAGAGCTGCTGCTCCTCCACATTGAGCAGAACCAGTTGAGGTGTCTCGGGCACCTGTTTAGGATCCCCCCTGGATGACTCCCTTGGGAGGTATTCCGGGCATGTCCCTCCGGGAGAAGGCCTCAGGGCACACCCAGGCGCCGTTGGCGGAGGAGGTGTGTGGGAGAGGGAAGTCTGGGAGGCTCTGCTCAGGCTACTGCCCCCGCGACCCAGTTTTGGATGAAACGGATGAAGATGGATGGATGGAAGTTTCTTCATTGCACACTTTTTGCTGTTGTTGATCTGTTTCAATTTATTTGTATCCTGGCTCAATGTTTCTCGATTCTGTGTAGGACCAGGATTGAAGACTGTAACTTACATGCAATAAAAATGTGCACACACCAACTACAGAATAGTCACAATAAGAGTATTGTTTATTTTAAAAATGAAATACTTAAAAAGAACTATATATTAGAAACTTAAACATATACACATGCACATTGTGCAACTAGTTTGGAAACAAAACCCAAATGGTTGAAAACTTAACTAACCATCGAAAGGTTGGACAATTCTCTGTGTTAACAGTGGGTGGAAAAATAGTTAGAGGTCAGTGAAAGTAGTAGTACTGTAAAAAATGCTATTAATGAGAGCAGATGTAGTGAACTGGCTAGTACTAACAGGGATATTGCATTATTAATTTACATATTGCATTAGTATCAGGTGAGGACACATATCATGGATTGGAAGAGACAGTTAACACAGATACTGACTGACTTTATATTAGTTAAGGGTGCAGATGTTAGCAAGCCATTATTGAGCTTGTTAGCTCACTGGATAGCTCCTCGTCTCGGCCACAGGCCCCAAAGGACCCGTGTTGTAACATGACATTGTTTTGGATGTTTGCAGCTAGCAAAGGAAGAGACTGTGCTGTGCAGTGCCTGATTGGCAACCTGCCAAACACCAGCTCTGACATAATGATAGGCTTCTCAGATGAGGCTTCTTCCTGCACAGGCTGCAGCCGCTCAGCAGACCACAACAGAAAAATAGCTGGGCTTGGACTTTACCTAGGTTGACTGTTTATGCCTACAGTATGTGCCATGCCCTCCGGAAATGTGGCAAGGAAGAAGTGTAGAAATATTTGGCATTTTAGAGCAGGGCCAATATGCTACACTTCAAGCTAAGTCATGTGCAAGGCTTCCCAGGGTATAACAAGCAGGAGCACTGTGCACGCAACAGGCACGCATCACAATACGATCAAAGTGCCCATTAACTAGCAGTGATGATTGGACCTGGTTTTGCTAGTCAGTGGTGCAGTCACTTTGTGTGCCCTCATAATACCAATGCACCCAAAATTCACCTGGACACACCCCATTTTCATCCAGACACACCTACTGGTTGACAGACCACTGCTTGGTGAAAAGGCAAAGTGATGGACATGAAAATAGTAATTGCTCAAGTAGGACATTAGGAAACACAGATATGCCATGCATTTGTTGCAAGATATGGCCCTTTGTCTTTTTACCATGTTTTCTCCTTTCAGCCACTGTCTATTTCAGAGTTTTGACCTCTGTGTTGTAATGCAAAGATTATTTTCAAAAGAGATGCTAATTGTCACATTACCAGATAATGCCTGTGAGGAGCAGCCTATGATAATAATAATCACCCTTATTTGGCCAAGTATGTTACACACAAGGAATTTGTTTCCTGTACAGAACCGAGGCAGCCATCTACGGTGCCAACTCACACCGATGGCTCTAACCATTGGGGGCAACTTTGGGGTTAGGTGTCTTGCCCAAGGACACTTCAACAATGGACTGCAGGCACCGTGATTCTTTTACAGATTAACTCTCACCCTCTGCAAAGTCAGTTTTCGAAATTCAAGAAGAAGTAACTGTATAAAGCAACATTTTCTGGGTTTTGACTTACTGATTGTGTGATCGTTATTTTGGTCAATTTTCCCTGATTAAAATTAATATTTGCTCAGCAAAAGCCTAAAAACTGCAGAGGATCATTATAGATTGACAATGATAACTGAGCCCGATAGTCTGGTGACTTTAGTTATTAGGCTATTTCTTTTTTCTGGCCTGTGATGCAGATCTAGGCTAGATAAAGAGACCTGAAAATGCTGGGAACAGTTTTTGTTTGATTGTTTTGTGTTTTTTTTCCAGCTATCATTCCTATCACCATCAACTGGCTATGTGCTGGCTACGTGATCTGCTCCCCCAGCTAATGTTGCTTAAACCATTTAAATGGTTAAATATCAGTTGGATAATTAAAGTAAGCCCGCAGGAAAATAACAAAATGCAAACAATCTGATCTTTTGATCAGCTCTTCACATTAAAACAGTTTGCTTGCATCATTGTTTTGTCTTCCTTACTTAAATCTTTATTTTTGTTTTAGTGCAGACTTCATCTCTGCCTATGGTGGTATGGTACACTACTATTTAACAAATGGAAGTCATCTAATTGTGTTCCCTCAGCACGTCCTTTCAATCTCACTTTATCAGAACAGATCAGAAAAAAGATACAATGCAAGGAAAGCAGAAAAAATGTGATTTTTTTTTTTTTTAAAATATTAATTTTGTGATTTTAATTTTTAATACATTGGTGCCCAGTGGTAAAAAGGTGACATTTAGTGATCACAAGTACAAACATGTACAGAAACAGCCAAATAGAATGCACAAATCTAAATAGCACAACAATTAAAACTCTCATCTCCTTGTGTTTAAAATTGTGTCCCACAGAGTTTATTCTTTTGTCCTATAATGGAGTGTGTTTTTCTTTGTACACTTCTGTTTGGAGGAATTGGGTATATACTGTACAGCTAGGGATTTATGGGTAAAACTTTAATTAATTTTTTTTTTTTAAGGTTATCATCCCCATGGGCTGCCATTGTAGAAAAATAAATAAATTATTTAAGAGGAAATGGAGAGATGTGTCAAATTGTTTTTCTTCACTGTGGGGTCCTCGCTCTTCTCATTTTCCATGCAGAGTACAGCTCCCCACTTTGCACAGTCTCTCCTCAGTTTAGAGTCAAAGTCTGTGGGCGGCCTCTTGTGTAGAGATACGGTGGTTCCATGCCAATCCTCTACATGTGTGGGCTCAGGTGAAGTAATGTGGAAGTGATCAGGTGGATGTAGGTCAGGTGGGCATGATGTGGCGGATGCAGCAGCAGTCCCAATACTGAGCTCTACAGCCAGAGATTAAAAGATCCCTGAGTCAAACATGGAGGCCTGGACACACAGAGAGCAGTGGGTTAGGACACACAAGCCCCTGTCGGATTAAAGACTTTCCTCTTCTGTCACCATACACCAAAATGACTACATTCCATTTTCTTGAAAGCTATGTTGACCTTGGGTTTTGTTTGTTTTTGTTTTCATGCAAAACTCCTCTTTTCTTTAATACAGAAATGAGTACAGCAGTATCTACTACAAATATGAGGTAACAAAGAGTGTAACTATTCATCTAACTTGGGTAAATTAATTTTCAGACCTTCATGTCTACAACAAATTCAGAGATAGCAAAGGTCTACAAGTTTTTTTTTTTAAATCTGCCTTTGAATTGAAATATGCTAACCTGGCCTTACATCTGTCTAACAGTTATACTTGGTTTAAACAAAGACAGATTCTTTTTTCTACTTTCATTTGAATTGTTTATTGAGGCCTAAGGTGGTAAAAGTATGCAGTATTAACCTTAAAAAAAAGTTTAAAAGAAAAGTAGATTAAATTTTGTGTAGCAGAAATATTTACTGTTTTTTCAGACCCTGCTTGATGTGCAACCCCGGGATCCCAGCCCCCACTTTGGAAACCACACATATAATGTCTACCTAAAAAGGGAAAAGGTTTCTTCCTGTGAGCCCTTTGTTGCTAAAAAGATAAAGATAAAAAGACGCCAATGATATTTGTCTTTCAGTTTTACCAAAAAAAAAAAAAAAAAAAAAAAACAGCTGACTAGCTTGCAATCACATTGTCCCTCATCCAGTCTTTTTTGGTGAATGGAGTTTGTTCAGTTGTCCACGATACTTTAGTTCAGTTGTCATCAGCTGACTTAAGGTAAGTATGGAATTGAAAGGTGGATCTTGACTAAGTATTATTTTGTTGTTGAGCTGTTGTTTCAAAGACAAATAGGTCAAAGGTGAAGGTAAAAGTGTTTATTTGTCATAAGCACAGTTAGGAAATGTGTTTCCCTGCACAATGAAATTCTTACTTTGCCATCCACATAAATGCCACATAATACAAGTGAAATATAAAGTAGAATATAAGGTAGATGAGCAATAACACAAATCTAAATAGGCAGTAAAATCACAAATCTAAGGCACTTTAAAGCAGCAAGTGAAGGAAGCAAATAAAAATACAACAAGAACATAATATAACGCAGAGAGAATATACGTATGCTATGTGGGAGCTGTGGAGTGCAAATACTCAGCAGTGAATGTGCAATTATACATGTGCAAAATGAGTATGTAAATAGTACAGATGGAATTACATGAGGTAGATCCTGAGTCAGCT
>NW_018127994.1:1113250-1113413 GCF_001952655.1 Monopterus albus
CGTATGTAAGAGTCTCCATTTTCCAGGTGAGAAAGGGAATAGTGAAGGGCAGCCGTGATGCATCAGAGGTGGCCTTATTGGGCCAGTAGGCATACTGCAGGGGGTCCAGGGGGTCCGGTATAGTGCTCTGAATGTGGGCAAGCACCACTCTCCGAAACTACTT
>NW_018127994.1:1113953-1121029 GCF_001952655.1 Monopterus albus
CTACACTGTCTCATTGCCTGATCTGAATGCATGAGAGCAAGCATGCAGCATGTGGCATACCTGACTGTTTATCCAGGGCTTCTGGTTGGGGAACCTCCTGATTTGTATGGTGGGCACACCGTTGTCAATACAGGTACTAATGTATCCGGTCACATACTCAGCATAATCCTGTACGCTGACAGAAAAGTCCTCCAAGGTGGCTGCAGATTTAAACACATCCCAATCTGTCTGGGCAAAAACAGTCCTGCAGGGTGCCTTCAGTCTCTGGGGTCCAGAGTTTAATTTGTTTGATGACAGGGTTTGTTTGTTTCAGTCTTTGCCTGCAAGCTAGATACAGGAACAAAGAAATGTGGTCCGAGCGTCCCAGGTGGGGGCGAGGTGCAGCCATGTATGCACAGAGCCATACAGGTCTCTATTTTTAATTCACTTTCGGCTTTTCTCGTTTTTTAGGGGTCGCCACAGCGAATCGTTACATTGACGACTCGCATGTTGACATTTGGCATGTGTTTTATGCCGGATGCCCTTCCTGACGCAACCCTGATTCAAACCCGGGGTGCCGCGGCAAGAGCACTGCACCTTAACCACTAGCCTACCAGGGACGGCACCTATTTATCTCATTTCACAATGAGCATTCCTTTGTCTGTCTGCATTGTTTACTGCCCGTTTATACTGCTTATTTTGCATTGTTTGCACTGTTTGTTGCTTGATAATACTGCCTATTTTGTTATATTACACGGCCTTATGCTGGTTTACTGTTTACTTGCCCCTTGCATGGGCATACACATTGATATACACACACACACCGCCTCCTTTTACCTTCCCTGAAGCAGCAGTGCGGTCTCCCCCGATGTACAGAGTGGGTCTGTGGCTGAATTGCGGAATCTGGGACTTTGTCAGAAAGCCAAGTCTCGGTGAGAATTAGAGCACAGCATTCTCTTATTGCCTGTTGTAATCCTAGCTCTTAGCTCGTCCAATTTGTTTTCCAGAGACTGTTCGTTAGCTAGGAAGAGGTTGGGTAGTAACGGTCGGGTAGTGAGAGGTTTTAGCCTAGCATGGAGCCCTCCTTTCTTGACTCGTTTTCGTCTCTGTCTCCAGATCACTGTCCTGGGGTCAGCCTGCTCACTCGTGCCTGGTGCTTCCACTTAATAATAAACTTCCACTTTTGATTTTAATCTAAAAAATATTTTGATGACATTGCTCTTCCATCATATTACATCATGAATTGAACTCCAGATATTTTCTGCCAAACATGTAAAGTTAAGATGAGCAGTATATAATAAAACTTTGCATAGTGTGAGCTGTGTTGTGCAGCAAAGAGAAGAATTTTAAAAAATGCAGATTCAATCATGTATTCCCTAATGGCAAAATGTTATGGCTCGGGCTTTATCATGCATGGAAAAGCCTCAGAGATTTACTGCTTTTCACCACATATAAAATTTGGGCAGTCAAAAACATTCAAATCTATAGAGCATTTAAGTGTAACTCATTCAATAAGAAACAATTAGTCTTCAAAAATATCTAGGCAGCATGTAGGTTGAGAGCCTGGTATCTTTATGCAGATCTAGATGTATTTATTTACTTTGTAGATGTCACGTCACTATCTGCCCTTTGAAGTTCATTAGTAAAACTAGGGGAGTTATTAGACAGGGAAGTGGTGGCTGTGTTGGCAAAAATTGGCCCGGGGGAGGAATGAAGCAAATGTAGCTCCTATTTACATATAAAGAGCTATATTAATCAAGGTAAGTGTCATTAAAGCTTGGCTCATTGAGCAGTGGAGAGTGGGCATTAAATAAAATTCTCTGTGCTTGGGTGCCTTCGGTAGGCTGTATGTCTTGATTTGAGAACTGTCAGCAGTGGTGGGGAGCTGATTGAGTCTGGAGGAGAAGGAGAAGGGGTAGCATTGCCCCGATTCTTAATCAGATACCAGGAGGTGAAGATAAGGTGTGGGATAAGCAGTATAGTGTAATCTCAGACAGTCTCTTGTACTTGAGACATAAAGGAAATTACAATTGATTACAAACTGGGACATACTTTCTTAGTTTTCTTGAGCATTTTTGTCAGTTATGGTAACACTGTAGTAGGGTTTTAAGAACTCCCAGTATCATCAGTTCAAAGTCCCCCCAGTGTACCCCCCTCTAAACTATTATTGATAGAAATAATGGAAATTAAGACTGAAGTTGTCACAAACATTAATCATCTCTGAATATTTTAATTTCTGAAAACCAATACACTAATATAGTTTTTCCACCTTAGAAACCTATCAAAACGTATCAAACCCCATAATACTTGTTCTGCATTCCCAGAGCAAAATTTCAACAACTCTCAGGAAGTAGTACTAAAATCAAGTACCAGGAGAGTGAGGGGGGAGGCGGTGAGTGTTAGCAAAGCTGTTGCCAGTGATTGGTTGTCAGTGTCTTTACAGCTCAACCATTAGCATTACAAGCACCCTGTGTAAAATGTAAATAGCAGGGGGTTCATAGAGCAGACCTCCAGAAAAGCGGTGAAGATGGCACATTTCTGCAAGTTTGTGTTATACTTCTTCAACAGCTGTTTGATAAACTGCTCATACAGTCTCTGTTACTGGCTGATTGTTGCACTACAGAGTGATCCTTCATGTCCTCTGTTCAGCTGACTGTGTGTGCGAGAAGCGCAGCCTCACCCTCCTCTACACAAAGCGCAACACAACATAAAATCCAATGGAAAAGCAAAGAAAAACTGTCCGCATCAGCCCGTGAGGTTGTGCAAGGTGATGGTTAAGGGAAGTATGGGTTGTACTGCTCCTTAGGTTCTGACACTGGAAACAGCTTAACAAGCTGTGTTGCCTAAAACTCTGTCCAGAAAGACAAAAGTAAACTAAAGTAAATATTGTGACAATACTGTATGTCTGTGAATACATTACTTGAATTAACATAAAAATCACCCCAGAAAAAAATCATCACACTAATAATGACAGGAAAAAGTAGTACAAAAACTATGAAGGATAATTGAGTAGGGGAACTGGTAAAGAGTTTCTTTTTTCTAAATGAAGAGAGACAAAGACTGCACTACTTACTTGTTCAGGCTTGCCTCAGTGCAGTGGTTTTACATGTAGTGCCACTGACCATCCATGCCCATGTTCATCCCCATGCCAACCATGGGCCCTAGGAATGATACATAAAAACACATCTTGCTCTATAGATATCATGTGAGCATACCATATGAATCAGACCCCTCTCGTCTCAGTAAACAACATGTCCCACCATACCTCACACACTGTTTCCTTTCAAAAGGGCTATGATGTCAGAGAAAAGTATCCAAGTATTCTAAAATATAACAAAATCAGGGAATTTATTTAAGAAACTTTACACATACAATTAAAATTTCTGAAATATAATGTCATGATTATGATTAGGTAAGGGCTTTATATGTGTGGTTGTGTGTTTGTGCCTGATATTATTCACACTGTGGGGACTGAAACCTGTTTATACACATACACATTGTGGGGACTAGGTGCTGGTCCCCACCATGTAATTCATTAAATTTTAGAGTGAAAATTTGATTTAAGTTTAGGGTGAGGCTAGGGTAGGGTTTTATTGTTAGGAAAGTAGTGGTTATTTTTAGGGTTAGGCTAAGTCTCCAGAAAATGAATGTAAGTCAATGTAAAGCCATCACTTGGAAACTTGGAAACAAATGTGTGTGTGTGTGTGTGTGTGTGTGTGTGTGTGTGTGTGCGTGTGTGTGTGTGTGTGTGTACTCGTGGTGATCTAAATGCAGGAACCCACAAACTGTGTTCATTTTACACAGCCACCAGAATCCTGGTACTGAGGGTGGCAATGGATTTTCATTTTGAAAACAAAACAAACAGGCTGTTATCAGATTGTGTTTGACATATTTATAAATAGAAATCAGGAATTAAAGTAGGCTACTACATGCATCCGATTTCAGGTCTGTGTGTCTGTTTGAGGGCAGGGCTACACACACACAAGGTGCAGACCAGAGATGCCACATCAGATCAGACAGAAGTGTGTGTTTTGGCTGTATTCACACAATATATTCCCACATTGTGCTGAGGTATGGATGTTTTTATTTTTGCTTTAGAACCAGCGCTGTGTTTAGGCATAGACCACATAGACAGTTGTCTAGAGCGCCACCAACTGAAGGGGTGTTTTGAGTTTTCCATTATATGCACAGTGCACCTTGCACACATTTTCTTTCATAACACACACATCACCACAACTCTAGTCTACAACAACAGCAGCCAGACTGAAGCTCATATGCACTATATGAGATTACTCTGACAGTTACCTGTGGCTGCACCAGTGTTGCTCCAAAAAGTGATTTTGTTTGATAAATGTATGGGTGATTGCTCACCTCCAGGTCGAAGACCCATGTGCTGTTGCCCATCAAGAACAAAGCCTCCCATTGGTTGGTCATCTGGACTGTAAGCTGTACCCTGACTTACTGAGAGAGGAGAGGGCAAATTAATTTGTCAGTGTGCAACCCAAAGATACACAACTGCTTTGCTTCAAACCCATCATGATGCATATAAAACCATTTCCTCATTCTGCACTTCTTTCATACATAATCTAAATGTCTTAGGACTAGCTCCTCTGATACATATGTCTCTCGTGTTTACTGTTTTTAGCTGGTTTCCTCCACCAGATTAATCTATTGAATGTCAGAAAATATGGACAGTGAATGAAGTGCAGCTTTACCTGCTCTGTTGGACTGGTCAATCATGGGCTGCACTATTCTCCTCCTTGCATTAATAAACCTGGAAAGGAAAAACATTATCATGTGAACCCTGATGAACAGATTAAAAACCTTCACATAAAATGTCACTAATTCTTGGAGAACTAATAAAAATGAATTATCTATTCAAATAAATGTCACTAATTCTTGGAGAACTAATAAAAATGAATTATCTATTCAATTCAGTTTTGATTGTATAGCATTAAAAATCATCCCAAGGCATTAGAGTGTGGATACCCGAACTGAGCCCAACAGGAACCATCAGTATCCAGGTTTTTGTGCTGGGTTTGGACAGAAATTTTAAAATTAACTTCGGGTCTGGGTCGGGTTTAGACTCGTAGGTCAAACTTTAGGCTAGACAGCAGGAGCACTCAAATGTTTTCTTCATAATGACATTATGTACTATAAGCTTGCCGGGTCTATTCTCTACAAGGCACTTTACATAGTGAAAAGTGCAACAAATCCCTCTTGAGCAAGCCCTTGGCAACAGTGGGGAGTAGAAAAACTCCCTTTAACAAAAGAAACCTCAGACAGAACCAGGTGGTGGACAGCCTTCTGCCTCAACCGATTGGGGTGAATGGATAAAGGAGAGAGAGGAGAAAAGCAACAAGACAGTACAAACAAAAAAACAGACACTATAAAATACTGGGCAGATTAATGTTAACGGAGGAGAGGAGAGCACCCCCCAGCAGTCTAGGCCTATAGCAGCATAACTAAGGGAAGGCTCAGTGTCATCTGAGCCAGCCCTAACTATAAGCTTTATCAAAAAGGAAAGGTTTAAGTCTAATCTTAAAGGTAGAGAGAGTGTCTACACTTCCAGTTATTAATTCCAGTAAATTGCAGTCTTAACCTATAGAAATAACAAATGAGAAACAATGAATGAATATGTACTGAGAGAAAGTCACTTTTGGCTTTTCCCGTTTAGGGGTCGCCACAGCAAATCGTCACACTGCCGACTCGCATATTGACATTTGGCATATGTTTTATGCCGGATGCCCTTCCTGACGCAACCCTGATTTGAACCCGGGCTGCAGCGGCAAGAGCGCTGCGCCTTAACCACTAACCTACCAGGGATGGTGGGAAGTACTGTGGTTTATAAACTTACAAATAAATTCTAACAAAAATACTTGCAATACAATGTCTATTTTCTCTAAAACGAGCACTAAATTACATACGTAGTTATTTCCAGGAATCTTCCTGAGAATTATTTTAGGATTGGCACACCCAGAAAATGAAGTGTTCCTAAACGTTCCAAGTAGTTTTTACCAGTAATTCCAAAGGTACTTATAACTAAGTACTATCAATAAGAATCTCCAGTAAACCGTAACAGTGGATGCACTGACACCAAACACCTGAATTAGTCTGATATTGAAGAAAAAACTATGTTTTACAATCATGGAATTTTCATTTTTGTGATTTGAAAGCAACTGTTTTTTATTTTTGATGGTCATCTATCACTTGGATAGTAACACTAAATCCAACAATGTACATTATGTTTGACATTACATGTTTTGGTTTGACTACATTATGACTCTGTAACTCATAGTGCCAACCGAGTTGGAGCAAGAGTATTAAGTCAATATTAATTATAAAATGTGTTTTACAAACCACAGACCCATATTGTATGTGCATGTGTGAGTGGATAAAAGAGTCAAAGGTTATGTGCAAAATTCAGATCCTCAGATGGTTTTAGAGTGACTTACCAGTTGTTTACTTGCAGGATGGTGAGGCCTGTGTCTTGTGCTAGCTGTTTTTTCTGCTCCTCAGATGGGTAAGGATGCTGTGAGTGACAAAAATCAATAAATAACAAGACAAAATATCAACGCTTTCAGTAAAAACAGCTTGAATTCATTTAGGGGCCCTGTTGTATTGTCATTTTGCCCAAAAGTGCAGCGTCCTGTACTTCAAGAAAACTGCTACTTAAGACGTGGAATCATTCCTGGAAGTGAGTGCACAAATCAATTTTGAAAAAACAGATGACCATGGTTTGGCCCCTAAACATTTCAGGCTAAAAGCATGGGGCATTATGTGACAGAAGGGCAGCAGGTGGCAGATAAAGATATGCAGACTCATGAGCCAGTCCTGATTCTGCTGCTCTCAGGCCACATCCTGTGTTTGTATGCATGTACAAACTAAATACACACCTACCTACATACACACACACACACACACACACACACACGACTTTATGCCTTTGTGTGTCCCACGTTCTGTGACTTCTTTGTGAGGGCCACCACTTCTACTATAGCTACAATGGCGCAAAACACAAATCTATCATGAGGTGGTAATAGAGAATCAAAATGTCACTCCAGAATTCAGAAAATTTGAAAAAAAAAAAAAAATTC
>NW_018127994.1:1121172-1122009 GCF_001952655.1 Monopterus albus
TTAAATTTGATTGTATTTACATCTATTAAAAAATGTACTATAAAAATGGTATATGGTATGCATCTCTGCATTTAAAACTGGGTAGTTTTGCAGACATCTAAACTTTAGTTTTTTTTCAATGTTACATACCACTTGCTAAGTTTGCTTAACACCACTAACACTGAGAGCAATATTTGTCAAAGTCCTCTAATCTTGATTTACCTATTTTAATTCACCCACTCCATTGATAGAAGCTTGATAAACAATTTAGCACACAAAATTAGTCACAACTGGCTTTATTTGCACAACATAAATTAAAAATGAACTACAACAATTTCCTTTTTTGAGACATGGAGTTGTGGACATGATTCTTTAAATCTTTCCAGTTGCGACTGCCCAGTGCTGGTTCTGCTTCAAGTGCCTTGAGGCAGACCTCAGAACTCTTTGCATAGTGATGCACTGCCCCAGTTGTCGCCACACCACTGCTTTTTCTGCAGAACTCCATGGCCTGTGCTGGTGTTTGTTTTTGCTAACTGTAGGTCCACAGCTGAAATAGAAATGACAAATGTGATAGACATTCTCAATATTGATAAATCAAAAATTTATCTGGTGATCTAATTTGTAATGTGTTGTTAATCCACATCTACTGTAATTAACACTACTCAAGTCTGAGAACTGAGCAGTACCTGTTTTCTCTGTCCTTTTGAGCTTGTGTGATGGTCCTGTAGCTGAGGCCTGTTGAGTCAGCATGTCTGATTCTTCTGCAGCAGAACACGTCACCTCACTATTAACCACAAATCATTGTCCTATTAGATAATGCAATATTTCATTCCACAGTGCTCCTTGCATGACCCAAAA
>NW_018127994.1:1122079-1122464 GCF_001952655.1 Monopterus albus
CTTGAGCTGATTCCAAAGACTTCTCATTGAAGACTTGTGTGTCACTTTCACTGACTTGAGACTTCTGTACAGCTCTAACTTCAGAAGACAAACCACCTGTTTTGATAAAAACAACATTTTGTGAACTTATCTTATTTCACATACTAAAGTGGTGAGTAGAACAAACAAAAAAAACCAAAGCATTTTTAAGTATAAATTGCATTCTATTATGAAATCTATTTTCTACTCACTTTGTATGCCCAAATCAATCTCATCAAGAGATTTGCCTTTGTAGACTTCAGTTCCACATTCGAATGCCATGAGCAGCTTGCTCATCTTTGCAAGCTGAAGTGTGTTCTCGGTTAGGCGATAGTATTCACGATGAACATGAAGATCCTGTCCCATA
>NW_018127994.1:1126033-1126663 GCF_001952655.1 Monopterus albus
GCCAGGGCGGCCGGTTGTCCGGCCCCCAACCACTGACATATCGCACAGATAGAGAAAAAATCAGCTATGTAATCAACCGACTCCGAGGTAAAGCGCTTTCTTGGGCCGAGGCTGCGGACTCCAGTGGCTTACTCATTGGCACATCCATCACTGAATTCCTGGACAACCTGAGGATGGTTTTTTTCTCCATCATCTCAGCAGAGCCAAGCGTCTAGGGAGCTTCTGACTATTTGCCAGGGGGCTCGATGAGTCCTGGATTATTCCATTGACTTCCGGGTCCTTGCTACAGAGGCCGGCTGGGAGGACTGCCCGTTACATGCGGCTTTCTGGCACTGCCTTAATGAGAACATCAAGGCTGAGCTGAACATGAATGACGAGCCCCCTGACCTTAGCTCCCTAGTCGACTTGGCCATCCGGATCGACCGTCAACAGGGCTCTTTCCGCAAGGAAAGAGCCGGGCAGCAGTCGGCCCCCCGGCCCCGTGCCACAGCAGAACCACCAGTCGAGGCCCGGGCTCTTCCTCAGCTGGGGGTCTCCAATACCAGCACCCATCGCAACCCAGAGGATCCCATGGACTTGGGATGTGCCCGTCTTCACCCCGAAGAACAGGCCCGCCGTATCCGCACCCGG
>NW_018127994.1:1127479-1127821 GCF_001952655.1 Monopterus albus
TTTTTGGGGGGAAAGAAGGACGGTGGCCTGCGTCCTTGCATAGATTATCGTGGTTTAAATGCCATAACAGTCAAGCCAGAGGACCTCACAGAATTTAGTTTCAAACCAAAACAACTAACTAGTTTCATAAATCTTACCTGGACAATTTGCAGTTTTTTTTCATCATCTATTTCAGCTTTCATGGTTCTCTCCTTGTCGTATCTCTCAGCACACTGATTGTGGTGCTACCGCAGTGTTGAGGCATACATTTAATGCAACATTAGTTGAAGGTGAGCCTCAAGCTCCAGGTGTTATAAATATTGCTTGATTCCCGCCCACTTCTAAGCTGCCCTGTCTGTGCCC
>NW_018127994.1:1128061-1137223 GCF_001952655.1 Monopterus albus
TATAAAAACAAACACACACACACACACACACACACACACACACACACACACACACACACACATATAATTTCAAATACAACACAAAAACAGAAAAATGCACAAATACTATAGTAAAAATTGGTTCAACAGTGGACACAACAAATTGTGTACACACACAAGAGCTGATATAGATACACAGAGATACACATCTCCCTCTGGCTTTTTACTCTCTCCTTCTTGCAGTGCTATGTTTAGTTTTTCCTATCCTTCCTTTAGTGATAATGGTAACAAATGTGAGACTTTAGCATCATTGAATTCAAGGTTCAATGAATTGAAAGTGTGGCACTACAGCAAAGTAACTCGGCTAGTGAGGTTCAGGATGAAAGTCACCAGTGATCTTCTCCTGGCCTCAGACAATGGCCTTGTCTTTATACTCATCTGCAACATCTTAGTGCTGCATTTTACACCACTGATTACAACATTTTATTACAGTGAATGGAACTTGTCATTGGGATTAAACAAATCACAGTAAGCCAATTCAAATGGTAAATCTTCAATGTCAAGGAGTTCTAGCCTAGTCCAATTCCAGTAGATCCAATTCTCTTCACTTCATACATGCTTCTCTTAGGTAATATTATTATTTCAAACAGCCCATAACACATGGCACACTTTACCTGTCATGATTCTGTCCCGCCTGTTTCCGGTCTCATGCTTTTATTTTGTCAACTTCCTGTTATAGCCATATCAAACACTCATTGTTTACACCTGTTTTCACCCAGTTATAAGCAGCTTTCCCCCCACCGGAAAGCTGCCAGATTGTTCTAGGCTCCTGTTCAGAATTTCCAGTGTTATTCTTATTGCCTGTATTTCCTGTTCTGACCTCGGATTGCCTTTGACCACTGATTATTGCCTAACCAACTTGATTCTGATCATTTACTGTGCACCGACCATTGAACTCCCCTCTCTGACCTCTCTTTGGATTTCTTAGCTGTGTGGTATTATTGACTCGAGTGTGTTTTCTGGACTTTTGTATCGTGTACTATTTATTGTGCTCAGTAAAGAGAAGTTATCTGCTACATCTCGTCTGACATTATAATTGAGTTCACCACTGACATTGTTGGCAGCTTTACTTGCCAACCCTGACCTTTACATGTCTTTTTTTTTTTTTTTTGCTTCTTTCACATCACTAATGTTACATGGGCACCAAGTGTGACCAGCATAGATATGTTGTGGCATCATTACCTTTATATTGCATTTAATTATTCTAATTTTAGTCCAATATGCTGTTGTTAAAGGCTAGTTGTACAAAAATGTATTAGATTTTGGATTCTTTAAATATTTTTCATATACTGTGGCCCATTTCTTTCATATATAATTGAGGGGCTGGGTTTATCAAAATAGGTGCCAATCACAATTTGAGAGGTTCCAGCATATATTAATCCCTGCTGCCCAGTGTTTGTTGTTTTGTTTGTTGTTACTTGATGCTCTTCTTTTCTCTCTCCTCTATACACTCACCCCAAAGGTAGTCACATGGCAGCCCACCAAGAGCCTGGTTCTCTTTAGTTAAAGGGAGTTTTTGTTTTGTTTTTTAATGTACTGAATATATGAAAAATATAAAATGTTGGTTTATGTATTTAGAATTCCCCCTAAAATGGTTGCCTCCAGTCTAACTGAAGATTTTGCTACCAGAAGTTCATTTTTGCACTAAAATCATCAATGTACAGACAATCATTTAACTAAATTGATACTAATAAGACACCACCTGAAATGTGTCTCTTTTGTTTACATTTGTAAACTTATTTATAGACATTCATCTAGAATGGGCATCAAAGAAACTGCTATCAAGGCAAAGGTCCGGCTGTTTTCTGGAGAATGTGCACAATCCTGATGAAATGTAATTTCAGTGAATTCTGACATTTGTGACCTTCAATGGATTCCAGGTTTGTTCCACAAGCTCAAATTTTCATATAAGTTTTAGAATGTGGGCAAATGCAGGGTTCTATGGAAACCAACAGGTACGATGGCGTACAGTTATTAAAAAAGCACACAAACACATATCACAGCTGCTTTCTCTATAGCTTCCCTGAGATCTTGTAAGAGTCCTCAGAATAGTCAACAAAAGCAGGAGACTATAGCTAGTGGTGGACAGAAGCCTTTTGGGTTCACATTGTGGGCCTCGCACTGAAATGTCTGACAAAACACAATCCCACTTCTTTAACACCCTAAACAACTGATGAATACTTAATCACTTGGGTGTTGCCATGGGCCTTTCAGAGGCTAAACTCCCCTTGTGCACTTTTCAACGTCACATCCTACCACAGCAAATACTTATGCTTAACAAATAGGGTCTGAAAAGGGATGGCAAACAGAGAGGGGATAATTCAATTATCCTCCCTTTTTATTTGAAAAATCTAAAGATGGGTTTTGAAAAGGATTACTCTGTGTACAGGGCCTGTGTGCACCTTTTACAAACTAAACAACTTGAGGGGTTAAACCACATCTAAGAGCAGCTGAGGTAAAAAAAAAAAAAAAATCTAAGGAGGCAGTGATGGTGATATCTTTTGGACCTTAGATAAAAGATGAAGCTCTCCTTGTGGGAATTTGCTCACACCCTCTTTCCAGAGCTCTGAAACAATGACCTTACTCCTGTGCAGAGAGCTTCTGTACAAACCATATACAAGCAGTGGTCCCAAAGGACCTGTAGACATAAGTCATCTGTTATCTATGTTCTTACAATGGAATAAATCTTTACATAGTTTCAAAATGTGCATCTTGAAACTTGAAACTTCCTAATGGCATGCCATTAGGAAATCTAGCCCATGTTCATTCCTGGGCTGGGGTTGGGCAGTATTCATTTCTAGCACTGTGTGAAATCAGTGTAGGGTTGCTGTTTTGGAGAAGAAAAATGTCTTGTGCTTGAAATCTGTACAAATCTACAGCAGCAGACAGCTTTTATGGCAAAGCAACTTCACAGGATCCAGGATACAATCCCTTACTGTAAGGTGCTGGAAAAGCCATGCTCTCATTATATTTGTGGCCACTTTGGGGAATATGCCGCGTTTCTTCTGCCTCTTTTTGTCCTGGTCATCCTCGTCTCCTGTGCCTGATGATGCCAGGCTGGCTTCAAGGCCATCTCCTGCAATCAAAGACAAGAGAAGTCATGATATGAGAAAGATTTAATTTGGCCCTGTCGCCTTCATCGTCATCCACAAAGACATGCTGTGAAACTGAAGACAGAGGGAGATTGCATTCCTCTGTAGCATATCAGCACAAGATTCTCCCTCTCACCTCTGCTTGACTCCTCAGTCACTGGATAATGAAGATGAATTTGTCAAGTGGCAGCTCAATAAAACCGAGAGCTATTACTTCAATCTGAACTACATGTTTGACATGAGGTAATGACTGCAGAAGTTGTTTGCTTGACATAACATAATGAACATTCAAACTGTTGTGACTCACTGTTGTGTGCTCTTATTTATATGTGACCTCTGTTTGAAAGAGGACTAATGAAAGGGAGGGGAAACATACAAAAAAACAAGTTCTAAGCCCCATCATAAGCTAGATATTCATCTGGGGTACAGGAGCAGATTGAGAGGGCTGTGAGTGGGTGGGTCAGAAGAATGTGAAGCCATCACACTTGTGTACTCGTGTGTTCATTGTGTTCATTCTTCATCAACAAGGTCTGTGTCAGATTGTCTCTGGATCCTGTCACTGCTCCTTTTCCCTCTCTGCCATTAATTGTGCATCTGCTGAAATGTTTTACTTTTAACAGTGGTGGTTGTTTTTCTTGCCCCGAGGGCAGAGAAGCATTGAAAGCCTGCCTGAAGGGTACATGAATAATGCAGCTGACAGACTCCTCCCCCTGAGGTGGAACAGGAACCCTACTTTTCTCAAGATTTGCTTTAGTGTGTCTTTTTGTTTATAGAAATACATTGATGTGCCAATATGAGACATGTTAATGCATAAATATTTCAGTTAATGAATACTGACATTAAAATGGCTGGTTGTGTGGTGGGGAGTTCTAGGAGTTTTCACGGATGATGTCCAGCTCTGAGTCACTGAAACAGTACAGGGTTTATACTGCCTCTATCCTCTACTCAGTACTTTGTTTTGTCTTCTGCTTATCCCACAGTCTGTTGATAAAGTTACTTCTTTGCAAGCAAGGGTTCCCTTAGTGGTGATGAGGGTATTTTTTTTATGTTGTTTGAATCATCTTATTCCACAATGTCTGACATTATCATACTGTTTGTATTCTGTATCATCTTGTTCCAGCTCTTCAGTGGAATTTATATGACCCCTGAGTGATGTATTCAATTTAATTTCCATCATACAACTGGTATTATGCTACTTTATTAAGTTTTGATATTTTGTCAGGCAAGAAAGTAACCTTCTAGATTGGGACTACTGTAGGTAGTCAGTCTATCCAAGTAATACCAGTTTGGACTACCAATTTGGAAACATGCTTTAATGTTTCATAGAAGTGAGTACCCACTAGCGGACCAAGCTAGCTCTCTTAGCAGGCAGCTACATCTTGTTCAGAGCAGTCTGTGAGTAAGGATTATGAGTACTGTGTCCTCCCACCCCCAGGAATTTGAATTTAAATTCAATCTTGGAATGTAAATAATGTAACAGTGAATGGCTAGGACTATACAATTCCAGTAAATGATGTTTCTAACATGTCCTAAATTCATACAATAACTTAATCTAGTTCCAGACAATTAAATAGCAATTTATAATTATATAAAGAGGGGCCTCAACAATAAAGAAATTTTGAGTGGCACTAAGTTTGCTTCACCTTCATATCATAAAGCTATATGTGGCAACAAAAAGCATCTTTAAAGTTTGAGAGTGAAAGAGCAAGAAAGAAAAATGACAAAGAGCACTTGCTCAGCCTACTTATATCCAAGAAAGGCATGCTGTTCTCCCATCCTGGCCCACCTTGGGGCAGATCCTCTGCTACACTAATCGCTGCTGACTGTTCCCTGGCAACTCAACCAATCTAATGTCAGTGTGTGACAGTGCAGTCTCAAAGCAGCACACTCATGCAAATCTCTCAGGCCCCCCCTTCAGTCTCACCCTGTTTTCTCCACCCTGCTTGGATAGCTGACGGATGGGCATTGCTGCAAGGATGGCTGAGGTATTGCCCTGGAGCTAAGAAAAAACATACACACCCTGAGATATGAAGAGCAGTCTTCCTGTCTGTTCTACCCCCTTCTACTTCATTTGCTTCAATACACTGTCCAGCCTGTGTTGGTATGCATCTATAAGGACACAGGCTATTTATTTTCTCATTATAACAGCTATAATTACCATTTTTCTATTCTTTGCTTCTTCCAGAACATTCCAAAGCCACTGAAATATTTTTACTGCAGAAATATTACTTTGCAGCATTTGCTTAAAAAACCCATGACATGCTTTTTGTGTTTTCTGACTTATGTTACAATGATGAATTACAGTATCATCTTAAACATGACTGAAAGCTCAAAAAACAAGGTATACCTACATTGTTGTATTTCTATGCAGAGGCAGCTCAGTTTATACAAGTCTCTCCAACTCTCGATTATACAAGACTTGTTCTCCAATTATGTGTAAAGTCTTATGCAATAACTTATGGATTTCCTTGAATGGTCATATCCTGGCTATGCACGTTCATTTGAGCTTGCCTGCGGCTGGAAACCTACGATCAGCCAGCCAGTGAAACCCCCATGGCGGTGAATGATCAACTCATTAGCGCCGGATGCTCCTGGAGCATAGTACCTGTTTGTTTTAACTGCTTGAGGCCAGTGTGTGCTTCCCGCATGTGATGTGATGCGGGCTGGCGAGAGGATTCTAAAGATCCATGATGTTACAGTCGGAGCTACGCTACCTGTTGGAATTAATTTTACTACACTGGGACTGTATGTGGTAGGGGAAGATGCAGTGACCACCAGTTGGATTTACTGACCTTGGAGCTACTTGAAAGGGAGTGATGTTTCCACTAATTGGTGGGACTTAACAGTAAGTTTAAAAAACACATTACATGTCTGTTAATGCCTTGTTTCTGTAACGTTAGAGAGAATTGTTGTAAGACTTTGTTTAGAGTGTTACAAATGTCTTTTCATTGGTACATATACCATTGTTTACCTATCTATGGAGGAGAAATTCAAATGAATTAATGCCATTGATGTTCATTGTGCTGTTCACTTTCATATTTTGGCTTGAACATGTCAGGGAGGATTTGTAGTCACTGTCAAAAACATAGCTTATTTGTCAGTGATTTATGTTTCTGCGTTGCTCTGGCTTCTGACTGGCAACAGGAGTTGTGCGTGTTTAGGAACTATCAACTCATTTTCTGGATGCTCTCCTTGTGATATTGAGTTTTAACATTCTGAAATAATTACTATTTGGGGTTATGATGGGTGCAAAGCTAATCTAGAGGTACCCAAGATTAAACATTAATTGGCTAGAAATGAGCATGCCACGGGCTTTTTATGTTTGCTGATGAAAGAATTGAACTTTCATTTTCTGCAGAAGTTAGTACTATAATATCTAAAAGTAAACTGAGTCAGTGTCTTTTACTCAAATTCAAATGGTTTAATTGGCATGGCCATATTTAGATAAAGTATTTCTGCAAAGCTTAAAGCTTCGCCAAAGTATTGATAATTTTGTATGTATATGTAGTGCATGCCAGACTTTTCAGTCTCCATCATTATTGTTTATTCCTCCATTACTATAGTACCATTATTTTGTTTATTTATGAAATGCTCACTGATGTATTCATTATTAATTTTTTAAATTTGTCACCAAAAATCATTTTTCTTTCTTATACTGTAAATTCTTCATCTACATGTGGAGATAGCTGTGGGTGTACATCATCACTATTTTTATTAATAATAACAACAACAATAATAATAATATAGTGTATTACATTAGATGATTTGCAGCATGTATTCATGTGTTAAATTTAAGTAAACTGCTGTTATCTTAGTTAGTTCTTGCAAAAATCTCTATATTACCAAGTGAACCCTTAAAAGCCCTTCTGCTCTTAATAAGTATAAAATCTGCTGCTGCAATGAGATAATTTAAACTGTGTCTAATGGGCAGTATTGCCAACCACTTTTAGAAGGTTATAAAAAATTTATTTATTTTTTTAAATCATAGATTTGGTTTTGTTCGGCATAGTGTGAGGTTTTTATAATAAGGATAATCACCTTACTGGCCAAGTATGTTACACACACAAGGAATGGCAGCCATCTGAGGTGCCAACTCAACTGATGGCTCTAACTATCAGGGGCAATGGGGGGGTTCAGTGTCTTGCCCAAGGACACTTCGACATGTGGACTGCAGGCACCAAGATTCAAACCTTCAACCTTCCAGTTGGGAAACAGCTGCTCTACCCACCGCACTGTTGCCTCCCCCGTCATGGCTTTAGAAATTTTAGTGTAAAAAACAGTATATGTATATATCAGATATTCTTAATATTTGAACCTACAGTGTAGTGTATATACACTAAAATCCCCACAGACAAAAACCACGATATTAATGTTATCATATAAACCAGCCAATTTATATTTAAATGTATCAGCGTTGCATCCTGGGGTTTTATATACAGATTTTTGTAGGGTGTATGGTTTTGTGAATATATAAATATACTGTATGTTTTATTTTGTTTGTTACCTTTTATTCCACAGTCTCTTTTCTACCTAGCTCAGTGGCTGTTTTGCTGGGTGAAGCAGTTGATGGATGACATATCCATAAGACAAAGTGCAGAGTAGCTAGCAGAACTGATTTCCACATTCCTAGCTGCATCAGTGATGCAAAGCCAAGCTCTTTACATGCTAGCTGTCAGGTTTGCCCGGCTGCACCTGCCTCTCTCACCTCCCTCACTTTGTTTCTCTTTTTCAGCCCCTGATTACACCACCTGGCACACCTGCTCCACATCCCTTGATTGTCACCAGCTGCACTTTATTTGTTCTGCCCTTACTTATACCCTGCTCACCTATCATTCCCTTGCCAGTTCGTTCTACTTTTCTCAGGCCCTCACTGTTGCATTTGTGTTTTACCCTTCTCCTTTTTGTTGTTTTTATATATTTGGACTCCCTGCTGCTGCTCTCCTCCCATGCTGTTCTTCTTCCTCCATGAACTACTCCATCCACTCAACCTTTCCAGTCTGCCCCGGTCAGGTTGATGCACAGTCACCAGTCACCATCAGTACAAACCCCTACTTTCTGTCTCCTCAGTAACCTTCGTTTCCCACCAACCAGCTCAGGAGTGACCCCAGCGACGCAGCTCGACCTACTCCATCCATCTCATCATTGTACTGCTATCTGCTGCTGATCGACACCTGGTTCGCAGTTCATCTACGCCTGCCTTTTCTTACCATTCACTGCACTGTATATAATAAATCACTGCTTGCACTGAAGTCAGCTATCTGGGTCTGCCTTTCTTTTTGCTCACTCACTCTCCCGTGTACGAGCAAACATAACACTAGCAGTGCCAATGACAGGCAGATGTACTGTTTGAAAAAAAATTTAACTTCAACCCCAGAAATCTGCTGATATGTCTCACATGCAAATGTATGTGTAATTGAGAAATGTTCAAGGTATATTGGAGTACTTTCTGAATACTGTCGGCAGAGCTGTAAAAACGGGTCCCGGAGAGAACCAAGAAAAAGCCCAGGAAACACAGGCCATAACAGCAGTGCCAGCCTCTGATGATCTGGTACCGGAAATGACCGTACAAGAGGAGCTGCAGGAGACTATCAAACAAATTGTCTCTTTGCAGTTAGAAGCCCCACAAGAAAAGCAAGAAAATTTACAACAAATATTGGAATGGCCACTATTTGAAGAAGGAGAATACAAGGAGATGATAAACAAGCCAAGAGAGGGTGAGAATGAGCTGTATGAGTCAGGAGGAACTGCATATGTGATGGAGAATGTCCCAGTGCAGGAGGAGGAGGTGATGGAGGAGTTAACGGAAAGCATCTACAGTGGGTACAGAAAGTATTCAGACCCCCTTAAATTTTTCACTCTTTGTTATATTGCAGCCATATGCTAAAATCATTTAAGTTCATTTTTTTCCTCATTAATGTACACACAGCACCCCATATTGACAGAAAAACACAGAATGTTTGACATTTTTGCAGATTTATTAAAAAAGAAAAACTGAAATATCACATGGTCATAAGTATTCAGACCCTTTGCT
>NW_018127994.1:1137980-1150584 GCF_001952655.1 Monopterus albus
ACACCTCTATTTAGGCAGCGTCCTCCCATGAGGACGCTGCCAGATTGTTCTAGACCCCAGCTCTGACTTTCCCGCATTCCTTCGGTTTTGGTATCTTGTGTTTTGACCCGGATTGTTTCTTTGGACCATTCTCTTCTGCCTCGCCCACGGTGTATGATTATCGGACTGTCTCTATTGGACTACGAACTTCGGATTACCCTGGATGTATGTGTTTGCTGGCTCTGACCTCGGACTGTTAATAAGGACATGTGAGTTTTGTGTTGTCACCGTGTCTCGTGTAGTTTCCGTTGTTCAATGTTAGTTCCCTTATTAAAGAGACATTTTTGTTTTACACTTACTCGTCTGGCAGTATAATTGAGTTCACCAAAACTCTTTTCGGCCGCATCACGCGCCGAATCCTGACAAAGGGGGTCTGAATACAGTACTTCTCTGTCACACCCAGCCCAATGGAATCAGCAGACTCCGGCCGGGAAGGGATGGAGGAGTGCAAAATATTTGGTGGTGTATGAATGGCAGGCAGAATCTGATGTTGAGGAAAAAGAAGAAAAAAGCAAAAGAGTTGGAAAACAGAAAGGAATGGAAGAGTGCAGAATATGCGGTTGGGGGTGAATGAGAAGCCAAACTGGACCTGGAGGAGAAACAAAAGAAACAGCAAGAGGAGCTGGGAGAGAGAGAAAAATAATTAAAATGCTATAGCCAGAATGCATTAAATAAAAAGTTAAGTTATTTAGTAAGTAAGGATACAGTGGGGGAAAAAAATAATTTGACCCCCTGCTGATTTTGTAGATTTGCCCACTTACAAAGAAATGAAGGGTCTATAATTTTTATCATATCAGCTTTGGATGTAATATAAAGATGCCACACACCCTGTTCTTCACATTCCTTTTCTAAACACAAGTGAGCAGGATTTTTTCAGTCACTCCAACTGCCTTTTGTTTTGGGTCTTTGTGATGGACATTTCAGTGCTCCCCCATCCTCACCCAGAGCCCTTCCAAACATTCCTGGGAGGAATCAACCCCTGTAGCTGTGGTCACCACCAGTCACCCTGGGGTTTCAACTATCAAAGAGAGCCCTCTGCATATTACACAGTTTACATGGCAACAAGCAAATCTGAGATCTTACAGAGGAACAGGAATACATGAGCCAAACCACCAGCCCACACAGTAGATAGATCATCTACCAATGCCTAGTCAGGGCTGGAAGCCACAAAGCCACTGCTTTAGTTTTCTCAAATGACAGTGGAAAAAAATCCACCATCTGTGGCAGCAGCAGGGCTGAAAAACACCTGACCAATAATTTTACTCGGTCCAAGCAAAACCACTAGATGGTCTACCTGCCTGTCAATCTAACTTCCTACTTGCACACACTCTGCCCATGAACCATTGCATGAACCAAGAGTCTCCCACAAGGCATTGCAGGTGCAGGCAGATGTGTTACTGTTCTGTTTTACAGCTAAAGCTATGGCAGGGAAGGTACCCACAGCAGCTTTTGTTCACAGAGACCACTGTTACAGGCCAGGCCTTCCCCTTTAAGACATGGAGCCTTTTATGTAATGTTGCTATTGTTGCCAGAAGTTGCTACCTGCATGCAGTGTGCGCAGTATGAGAGCGAGAAGACCACTGCATGGATCAGACTCCTTTTACATGCAGCCATGGGTGGGAAAATACCAACAGTAGTCAGTGCTAAGTGTATCGATGGATTGTAATGCAGGTAACTGGGCACCAATGACCACATGCAGTGTTCGTGTTACCAAGACAGAATAAAGCCTGTGTTTTGAACTGAGTTAGCTGGCCTCCCTCTTCACTTCTCCCTGCTGGAAAAGCCCGGACTTCTAAGGCAGAACAGTTGCATATAAGCATAATCTAAAGGAGATTTGAGATTTAACAATGAAATCACTAAAAGATGATGGCCGTCACATGGCTTAATCCATGAAAAAGGTGGCCATCCTTTTCAAGCACTGAACTCATAAAAATGTGATGATACCTATATGGCAACACTAATACAACTCTATGGACACCATCTTCTTGCTCCATGTGAGATAAGCAGGATATGCCTCTAACTGTCATTTCTGTCCTATCAGAAAGTGTGTGTGACTCTTCTCTAGCTATAGAAAAGAATTGGAAGAAGGCACAGGACCCCATACAACGTGGCAGGTAGCTTGCAGCAGAGCCTGCTGCTGCAGCAACCACAACTGTGATCATTCTGCCCTCTTCATTTCCTTTGTTCCTCATCCAAAGAGTGCTCTGTCCATACCTCTCTATGGGGAGCATTCTGCACCCTCATCCTCTATACAGCACATTCTCGACCAGGTCAAAAGGGCATAGACCTACTGTAGGGTTGGCCCTCACTGTTGTTTAAAAAAACAAAGCCTAAAGGAAAGCAGCTATTCACATTGTGCCCTTAAACAGCTCATCTCAACATAGATTTGAATTAAAATTTACCAAATATATACTCTTAGTGTATTTTAGGTGAAGTCAATAAGGTAAGGTGATTTTTAAAGGCAGTGTTGATTTGTTTCTTATCTCTTAATTCCCAGAGTTTCTCTTGTCTTGCAAAGCATTCTCCTATTGTTTCCATTAATGCTCTTTTCATTGATGCCTGATGAGCAGAGGGTGGAAAGTTGCTTTAAAGTCCATTCAATGTGCAAATAAACACAACTGTTCTGAGACTTTCACTTTTAAAAGCATAAATTTAACTTAGATACATATATTGTATATTGTATTGTATATATTTTTCTTATTGTTATTAAATTCTATAAAAAGTCAAAACCAACAACACAGTTTGTCACTTAATCAAGCATATAACCAGGATTTTAGAAATGCTAAAGTCCTAAATCAAACCTTGACACTTTAATCCCGATCAGTCCTGACAATTATATCTTCTGTAGATACAACTTACTATCACAAAGGTCTAACCACTGCTTCCAAAATTTCTCTAAATTGCCAGAACTAAATTCTGATGAGAAATTAGAATCCTTTATCCATATAATTTAACATTAATTGTGTTGCTGTAAGAAGTTGTGAAATTTACACTTTAAAATAAATGGAATCACACAAAGGAGCATACACTTTTGTTTGTTTATTTTTTAATATATATAAAACTCCCCCTAGGTTGCTAACACTTCCATAGTCCTAGAAAATTTATAGATGACATAATCTCAGTGTCCTTAGCGGTAGCTCCAGTCTGGCTTTCATTAGTTTCTTCTTTTCCTACTCATGACTATTGAGCCCAGAGTCCAGTGGTGCATAATGAAGATCTAAATCCTTAAAATAGCTTATATAAAAAAAAGTGCTCAGTAATTTCCTCAAGCAATTGGACACCTCCAACAAACAAGAGAAAATGTGTTGAGAACTATTTTCAGCAGCAGATGATGCACATGAGAGTTATGGTTAGGGCAAATATTTGCCTTTGCTAGTGCAACAAGATAATGTGATATAATGTGAAGTAAGTGCATGAACTTTCTGGAAAGGATTCCCCGAGTCACCAGGCAGCAGGATCCTTACCTCAGAAAGAGTTCACAGGAAAGTCAAGCTTTGTTATGAAAGCAGACGCAGGAGGCCTGCAGGTGCTCTTACCGAGTTCACTGGTGTTGTCTCCACTCTGTGACATGTGTCCCCCACTGGATGGTCCTGGGGTGCCCACAGAGGGTGTGGAGTGGGCGTCATCCATGTCTCTCCATGACGTTGGGTTCTGAGAGGTCAGGGAGAGGTCCACACACCAGGGGACAGGAGATAAGTAAAGAGAAGAGAAGAAGAGAGTAGAAGGGAAAACGAGATGAAGAAGGTCCAGTAGATCCAGCATGAGGTCCATTATTCAGTTTCCCAAAGACACAGAGAGAGCTGTGTGGCATGATCAACATAGTAAGGCAGCAACCAAGTTCTCAAAAATGAGATAAGAACAACATTACCATTCTGTCCACCAGAATCTGAATAATAGTTTAGTAGTAGTAGTTTAAATATAGTTGCAGAAAGGAACGAAGGAACATGAGTTTAGAGGATAGTTGAGTAGCTCTGCACCTTCCTGGCTGTTTCTGTGATGAGTACTGGGGAGAAACCCTGTATTTATTGGGTCGACTGGCCTGGCCACTCTGACAAACATAAACCCAAAGCAAAGAGCAGATCTCCCCTTTCAGCTTCTATGCGTCAGCTGTTAGCCGGATGGTGATCAAATGAAGAGCTCAGCAGATGACAACAAGAAGCAGTCGGACAAAAGCGCAGTGTGAATGAGGCCTCTCAGTGATGGCCCTCTTTTCATAATAGCTACATAATAATTGCAACTCCTTAGTATACACAGCTACTCAAAGAGATGCCATGTGTTTTCACATTTATCAAGCTAATGAAGTTCTTATTTAAAGCCCATCTGTTGAAACCCAATTAACAGGAATAGACAAGGTTTAGCTGTTTAGCTGACTATACAGACACTGATATTTCAAATTTTCTAGATGAAACTATGTCCACTTCTGGTGTGAACTACTCAGAGGATTGTCTTGAGAAGACTGAAGTAAAGGGGTACAAGTATAATGAGAACAGCGAGAATCAGTCTGCCACAGCTCTGCTAAAAGTACTATGTACATTGCTAGTTTGTGCTGCCATATAATTGTTGCTATTAATTTGCATTTAATATTTTAATCTAATTTGCATTCTAATGTTTTATCTATATCTGTGCATTGTTGAAGCACTTTGAATTGCCACTGTGCATGAAAATGTACTATATAAATAAACTTACCTTGCCTAGACAGTGGGTTAATTTTAGGGTTAAAGAGCTCTATCAACATATTTAAAGCAGCAAATAAAATTTTGTAACATCCTTGTTTCAAATCAGACCAGGAATCTTGTTATCTGTCTTTCACTGAATTTCAACCTTCTATTCTCAATAAAAGGCATAACATCTATAGTTTCATTATTGCCTGATGGCAGAAGTGAATGTTTTACAGTGCTTTTCCTGAACATATGTGAGAATGTCAATATAATCTTCAAAACTGTATGTGTCATGTGATGTTTAAATGCTTACTAGCAGGGATCTGCCCTCACTAAATACAGATATGATGAAGCGGAAGGTTTTGGGGAATGCTCAGCAGGTCTGCATCGGTCTCAAACACTGGCAGACCCCCAGAAGGAATGGGGAGCAAGGAAAAGGGTTAAAGTAGAAAAACAAGGGAGGGAAAACTTGGATGGGTGGAAGTATAAGGAGCAGAGAGTTAAAACAGCGTGGAAAAGAAAGGGATGTAGTTCAGGCAAGGTCCCACTCCTGAACTTCAGTTAATTATTATGTCCACTTATTTCAGATGCTTGTTTATCTTTTAAGAATAAAATATGCAAAAGAGGGCAGCACGGTGGTGCTGTGGGTAGCGCCATTGCCTCACAGCGAGAAGGTTCCGGGTTCGTGACCTTTTTGTGCAGTTTGCATGTTCTCCCCGTGCTTGTGTGGGTTCTCTCCAGGTACTCCGGCTTCCTCCCACTGTCCAAAGACATGCGGCTTAGGTTGACTGGTGACTCTAAATGTGTGTGAATGTGTGTGGTTGTTTGTCTGTGTGTTGGCCCTGCAATGGACTGGCAACCTGTACAGGGTGTACCTCGCCTTTTGCCCGATGCCAGCTGGGATTGGCTCCAGCCCCCCCCCGCGACCCCGTTCAGGACTAAGCATTATAGAAATTGAGATGAGATATACAACAGAAAGAAACTGGGTAATTTAGCTTGAGTGGGTCAAAATTAAAATTCATCTCACATCAGCATCTAATTGTATCTCAAATTCCAAATATTATACAAAAATTTGGATTTATTTTCAACCTGCATACTTCATATAAAACAATGTCCTGTAATATCTATTTATCCATTTTAGAAATCTTTCATGACCCCATCATGCAGCAACCATGAACTACTAAATGCTGAATAGTTAATCCTGGGATATCACTGAAACATGTGAGTGAATTATAGACTGTAACACTACCGCTGTTCAAGGTGGAAATTCCATTATATCCAAAAAGAGCAATACCAGCTGCTTGATATCTGACTTTTAAAAAATAATAAAATCAAACTGTTTTCAGCCAAATATAATAATATATTAGTAAAGTTGTTCAATGCAACACTGCTGTTGTTACACTGCAAATTGCAACTTAAACATCTGAATTTGTGTTTTGGTAAATCAACACAGGTGCCAAAATGAGACGAGGCTGTGAAAAGTACACAGCAGGGAGGCAGCCTGACAAAGATCCCATCAATAATCCTGTTGACTGAGAAACACCAGTGAGAGTGACTGAGGCCCAACAGCAAACACAACATTTGTAGAGTAGCTTTGTGCCATGAAGCTCTGCATCGTACCTTCAACAAGGGCAACATGTCATCAGCCAGTAAAACACAGTGACCCTCAGATTTAAAAACCTGCCTTATGAAGTTTAAACTGTTTAAAAAAACAGTATGCTAGTTTTTTTATTAAAAATAAGTTATACTGTAAAAAACTAATTATTCTGGTGGTCACAGAAAACGATCCCATCATTGCAGCTCAAGATTTGCACTCTAATGTGGTCCTTCTGTGAATTTAGAGCTTGCAGATTGACTCACATGATCTGCAAGGTTGGTGGAGGATCCAGAGAGGTCATCAAAGTCTGACTTGCACATGTCTCGCTCCTCTATGACCAGGTCTATGGGCATTTTGCCTTTCAGACAGCTGATATACCGGTGGCAGAAGTTATCACAGAGCTCATGAACCTGTGAAATCCAATATTTTATTTAGATTCTCTGAGTTTCAATTGAGCATGAAAATATTAAATTGTAAGTCAAGTTTTCTTTCATTGATAGAGCAAAGAAAATTACCTTTTCTAATTCTAGGAGATGAAATCGAAGGACTTGAATTGCTTGTATCATCTAAAAAAAATATGTTTTAAAATCAGCAACCATAGAAAGGAAATGATAAAGAATCCTGTGGTGCTATAATGATAACATTACGTATTTCCTTAGTACCAACACCACAGAAATACAGTATTTATTTTTTAAATTTATATTTTAAAATGTATACGAGGTTGCCCCGGGCAAGTCTGTGACATCCTGCTGCGCATAGAGAGCATGACAGTGCAGAAGGGACCATACGATCAAAGAAAGTGAAGAAAGCTCACCAAGTTATCCAGCTCTGGGTTGGAGGAAATTAAAGGTTTCTCTGCATGGATCTGAAGAGCGGAAGGAAATGAAAGCCATTAGTTGGTGTTTTCAAACAAATTTGAATTTTAAAACCAAGAGCGAAGATCAACAGTTCATTGGAGTGAATAATTACAGCCCAGTAAGCATGGTGTGAACTAGGGAAACATGTGTTCCCCTGAAAATATGACTTGCAAAATACTGGGGGGCTAAAACATTGACAACATGTTCACTGTAACAAACTGCTGTAAATTTACAGTGGACTTACATCTTACTGCACTTCATAATTGTAACTTACTGTTAAATATTCATCCCTCACATGTACATTAACAGTTACTGTAATGTGGCTGATGAATAACAGTAGATAACTGTAATTTACCAGCATAAAACAATATTTCCTGTCAAGGCGTATATGGACCCTTTGCAAGTCCAGTCATTATTTATCATCATCTTACTGATTATTCATGTCTCACTGTTCCTAAGATAGCCTTAAAATATAAGCTAACCTATAAACAACACACCAGTTTTACTGTGCTTTTTTAATAAGGTATTTTCCAGTTAGCCTACAGTTTGAAGAGGTGCTTAGATGTCTTGTGTTTACTTGTGCTATTACAGAGCTGACTGTACAATCACAAACAGGATGTAACGGGACGATTTGCTGGAATCGCCAAAATGTCTCTCACTACCTATCAGTTTTGGGTAACACTTTACAATAAATCATATACTTAGGTCATGTTTAACTAATGCATGACTCATGATGATGTAACACATACATTATTGCAAAATGTATCATGAGTTTATGCTACTCACCATTCACAAATGAACAAGTCACTGTGGCTTTCTGTGATTAGTTCAAATGTAATATATCCCCAATTAAGTAACATTAATTCACACTTATTTCATACATTTAATTGATGTCAACAAATTAAATACATTCTAACTAGGCAAAGATTAATTTCAGATCTGTATATTTTCTCATGGAAATATGAAATAATGTGTTTTTGCAAAAAATAAGTGATGTGTAATATGTATTAATAAAATTATAAAATCAAAATAATTTAACAGGTGCAATTTGACAGATTTGACATAATGCTGACATTTTGTTACTGGCCTTGCTATAATTTGTGTAGTCTGTTTTTCTAACATATGTGACACAACTGGGTCATGCATCAACAAGCAAAAAGCTTAATATTTCCATTAGAATAGGTATTGTTCTTATAGAGAGGCTGATCAATATGAATGTGAAATGAGCCTTTGTGCTACTGGGATGCATCTAATTTGGTGGCATATCAATAAATGTTTGACTTAAATGTGAATTAATCAACCTCAATTGATGATCTAATAACTCTGAGCTAATCACAGTAGTCAGGGTAACTTGATTGTTTATTGTAATGTGTTACTCCGTTTTGTACAAATAGTCCAAATATTATTTGTCTTACAAAGTCAGATGTACAAATGATAGACTTTAATAAACTTCAGCAATATTTTATTTAATGTGTATCCTATTGGTTTTTACTTGTAGTGTCTGTCAAATACCACAATCCAAAGCATGGTAATAAATAAATTACAGTCACTGCCCTGTAAAATAACAATAAAATAATGGTGTCTCTGCTGCCAGTATTTTACAGTGAAATTAACTATTTCTGTATTTCTGTATCTTTAACGTCATGGATCATGCGTAAAATTAGGCTGTTGATTACTACTGATGTCTGAGTCCTGCATAAGGGTGATTCGGCACAAATTAATTTTGATAAAGATACCGGCGTGCTTGCAATTGGCATCGAAGAGTGACGCCGAGTGAACTTCACTTTAACGCAAAGACCAGAAAACTTCCTCGATCATATCAGTAGCCTAAAACAAAAAACAAGAACAAATATTCTTCCCACACAGCCTGCGAGTGAAAACAAGGCAGCTTATGTTTTGTTTAAAGTGTCACAGTCAGTCCTTTTTGTGGCACACAAGGGACTTGGCTTTCCTTCGCATATTTGCAAAACAGAAAACAAAATAGGCAATTAATGTATGAATCATAACACTCAGGAATACACAGGTGTAGCCTATTCACACAGGAGGGTGCACATAGTAAACTCGTCTCTCGCTGCTCTCCGTGCCTCCGTGGTGCTGAAATACGCACACCACCAGTTACTTTTCATTTGCATTTTTCTCTTATTCATGTTCTTACTTATAGTAATAATGGTTTTAAAAAGTTAAATCCCCTGCGTTATAAATGTTGCATAAATTTAGCCTGACCTCGAAAAAGTGGGTGGGGGGGTGGGGGTTAAAATACATATCTGCGCGCTCCTAGCCTACCTGTTTTGCAAACACGGTTATATCTTCACTGAAGGAGTTGGATGAGCAGACGTCTCCACCTGCCACCCCGGGTTCTCTGGGCGTGCAGGTCGCCAGTTCGCACTTCTCGAACACCAGAGCCAGAAGGGGGAATAAAGGGTGGCTGCAACACAGACGAAGATAGGCCTTTTTGACTGTCATTGTTAGGCCTGGACACAGAATATTACTATAGTACATCAAAGCAGAGGCATATTACATATCGCATTCAGCTTGGTGACTTTAATAAAGGAATTCCGCGGTGTCAGTGATGGCAAACATTTATTTATTCCTTTTTAACGCAAGGGAACTAATGCGCCGCTGTAATCAGATCATTTCTGTTGTTTCCAGTGCAAACGAATTTATTCTCGATGCCACGGAACTATAGCGCTTTTTTGTCTTGTTTCAAGCCACAAATAATTAGATCAATAGATCAACATAGGCTATAACCAAGGCCTACATCAACAGTTAATGAATCCGTTTTACCTCATGAGCAGAATATAGCATATTATTAGCCTATTTGTAAAGTAAAAACAGAATTGTATGTATGACGTCATTTTGCTTAATAGGTGAAAGGGATTTTAACTTTTGTGCCTATTTAATAACCAAAGATGCTGCTGATATCGCCTCCCAATATAAAAATATAACAACAACAACAACAATTATTATTATTTCCACACCCATAGATTTGGTCCTTGTCTCTCTTCAGTGCGTCGTCTACTGCGCTGCCCATGCTGGGCGTGATGTGTGGCGCGTGGGCTCCATAGTGCTGCGTCGGGTGCAGGGGTGGCACGTAGTTCAGGTGGTGGACCTGTGGCAGGGGCCTGGTGGCGTGTGGGTCTCCGTACATGGAGGATGGAACTACTCCGTCCATCGCGCCTCCATAATGAGCCAGTTCATCGTACTGTGAAATTGAAGATGGCATTAAGACATGAACATGGCTGGAGACAAGTAGAGGAAACAAACGTTTTCATCTAAATTAATAAACGGAAAACCTGGGTTAGTGTTGCTTTATCCGTTTATAATAACAACAATAATACTGTGTTTGTGTTAGTGTGTTTACTGTATTCAGTACCTACATGACCCTAGCACAAACCTAGCACGCTCGTTAAACTTGTAGAGACTGGGGAATGTAGATATAATTAAATTATTTGCCGAATTATCCATTTTTGTTATGTAAAAGTACATAATACTTTTATGCATGAGACAATTGGCTACCTGATTCTGTCTTAATTAAAAATATAAATGATCTCAGTTGAAAAAGAATAACCTTGAGCAATGAATTTTAAGAATGTAAATTCTAAAAAATCATTTATCTAATTACCCTTTGCGCCATCTCCTTGCGCAATTTCCAGCCTTGTAAAGAGAGGCTTAGTGTTGATGAGAAGTTGATTTGAAGACTTTTATATCCAAGAGGGAATTATAATCCGGTCCTATGACATGGAGTAAGTCAATAATAACTGAAATCAATGCAAAGTGAAGGAAAACATGTGGGAAACAACATCTGTCCTGACGTTACCAGCAGTTCATTGAAAACTGACCAACTTCTTATAAATATAAGTGCTTATCTTATAGATAGTCTGATGTTAGATCCAAGCATATCCCTTTCACTGAAATGACGGTCCGCGACTCAGATCTTTCCTCTCAGTGTGGCCTGGTCCCCATGTCTCTGCGCGCCGACACACTCACTGTTTGCAGGTCTGCTGCGAAGCCGCTTATAGGAGCTCCCTACAGGATACGCTGATGACGGAATATGGAGGGAGGGTGTAATCAGCCCGTGCCTCTGCTAAGTTTTTAAACGTTGTCTTGCTGACATTACTTTCAACATAAACCAAAACTGAACATTTATTGATCCTGTAGAGAAAACAGGTAGTTTCAGCATCAGAAGGAAGCGCACCAATAAAATAGCCGATAAAACGGACTGTGTCGTCATTACAGACTGTACTATGCCCTTTGCTTGTGTCGTTGTTACTATGGCCACTGGAGGCTCCTTATTAATTAGGCTGAAACATGTATCAATAGTAAGCACCTCCTGAGGATAGTGGAGTTTGGCACCACAAAAGCTTAACTAGGATCCTTATAACAACCTAATCCTGCAATGGCGCGAAAATGTCCAATTCCATAGTGAAATAGTTTTAGAAAATAATTAATAAGGAATGTCACTTGTCATTTGCTTGTTTGAGGCCCATTGCAGACTGAAGGCTAGTTCTGAACAACCACTGAGACTAAATACTCTTAAATGATTTCAGAAGCCGTAGGCCTACTTTAGTTACCAAACTTGAATAGTGAGCAGTGAGACATAATTTTTCCTTTTTTTGTTTGTTTTGTTTTGTTTGTTTGTTTTGCATTCCAAGCATATGGCCTATTGGTTAACTTACTATCAGTGTCATTTTCATGATTATTTTTGCAGGAATAATGGAGAGCTGACTTATCTAATTAATTTAGCTGTACAGTATAAATATGTGTTTTTTGACCCTAAGGTGACATGTGGCATGATGTTCATTGTGTTGAATTAAAATGAATGAAGTAAATTCTGCCTATTTTGGAACTGAATGAAAAGCATTGGCTGCCTGGAAGAAAAACGCCTTCAAAACTAAATCATTTTTTGGATTGCATCAGTAGGCTAATGTGAAATAAACATTATTGTAAGTTAAATATACAGAGCATTTTTATACAGTCATAACTGAAACACTATAATACTGTCTGTAATCTAATGTTTAATAAAAGGCCTTCTGGTTAAATGTACCTCCTTCTGTTATATGTAGCATGACCTAAGGACTCAAAAGGAGAACTCAGAGACAACCAGAATAGTTAAAAGTAAGGTCAGATAAGCTCTAGAGCAGAATGAATTGTACTTAGCAGTGTGGATGACTGAAGCTGGGCTGAGTATATGGCATGAGCAGTGGGATGGCAGCATGTAGCTGGCAGGTGGATCAGGCAGCAGGAGCAGAGTTGAGCAATAGAACAGAGTGGGTGAGTGAAGTTAGGCAGGCCAGCAGAGCAGTATGATACAGAGAGCGGCTCAGCAGGTGGGGGTCGAGCTGAAGGGCATTCACAATCAATTCAATTCAGTTTTATTTGCATAGTGCCAAATCAGAATCAGTGCAATGAGTGAGTGCATTCAAAATAGGAAAATATGTGCAATCAAGTAGGAA
>NW_018127994.1:1151003-1151540 GCF_001952655.1 Monopterus albus
GAGAAGTCAGCTGAATGGAAAGAACAAAGTCCGGGCGATTATCACCTACACCCTGCCAGTCATCAGGGACCCCACTGGCATAATTAGCTGGCCAAAGGAGGAGATAGAGGCCACTGACATCAAGACAAGGAAGCTCCTTACAATGCACGGCGGGTTTCACCCTCAGTCCAGCATACTGAGACTGTACACTACGCGGGAGGAAGGAGGCCGAGGATTAGTGAGCGTCAGAGCCACTATCCAGAAACAACAAAGATCCATGAATACATCAGGAAGATGGCCCCGACTGATGACGTGCTTAGTGAATACCTCAGGCAACAGAAACCACAGGAACTAGGGAAGGAAGAGCAGGAACCCTCATGGAAGGACAAACCTCTGCACGGTATGTACCACCGTCAAATAGAAGAAGTGGCTGATATCGAAAAATTACCACTGACTGGACAAATTTGGACTGAAAGACAGCACAGAGGCACTAACCCTGGCAGCATAGGAACAGGCTCTAAGTACAAGATCATTAGAGGCCGGCGTCTACCCTACCAG
>NW_018127994.1:1151606-1164729 GCF_001952655.1 Monopterus albus
AGGGCATACATGGAACGCCATAACCAAGTGGCTGGCATAGTGTACAGAAACATCTATGCCGAGTACAGGCTGAAAGTCCCAACGTCAAAATGGGATACACCTCCAAAGGTGGTTGAGAATGACCAAGCTAAGATCCTGTGGGACGTCCAGATACAAACTGACAAACTAGTAATGGCTAACCAACCGGACATAGTAGTAGTGGACGAACAGAAGAAGGCCGTAGTGATAGATGTAGCAATCCCAAGCGATAGCAACATCAGGAAGAAGGAACACAAGAAGCTTGAGAAATACCAAGCGCTGAAAGAAGAGCTAGAAAAGATGTGTAAGGTGAAGGCACAAGTGGTCCCTGTGGTAATACGAACATTGGGGGCTGTGACCCCCAAACTGGGAGAGTGGCTCCAACAGATCCCAGGAACAACATCTGAGATCTCTGTCCAGAGGAGTACAGTGCTAGGAACAGCTAAGATACTGTGCAGGACCCTCAAGCTCCCAGGCCTCTGGTAGAGGACCTGAGCTTGAAGGAAGGAATAAGACTGCTCCAAAGTGGGGGGCGAGTGGGGAATTTTAAATTTTTTTTTATATACATATACACATACTGTACTGTATATACCCACTGTGGTAGAAGAGCTTTCAGATTCACATATGCAATGGTTATAATTTATGATTTATTGTACTGTGGTGATTGTTGTGTCCAGTCATAAAAACATGGATTAGCTGTTCATCAGAGTGATGGCCCAGGGAAAGAAACTGTCTTTGTGTCTGGCTGTTTTGGTGCACAGTGACTTATAGTGCCGTCCAGAGAGGGAGAGTTCAAAGTTTGTGACCAGGATATGAGGGGTCTGCAGAAATCCTCTCTGTCTACTTGATCCGTGAGGTGTACAGGTCCTCCATGGAGGGCAGGCTGGCACTGAAGCTTCTTTCTGCATCGGTGCCAATTCTGAGGCCTGCAAGACATTACAGAAAAAATTGGGACAGTAAAGCATTTACCACAATGTGATGCTGCCGTTCCTTTTCACAACACTTATGTTTAGGGACTGATGACACCAAGTAATTAAATGTGTCAGGTGTCACTTTGTCCTATTCATCCTGCAAACTAGTCTTAAGGTGCGCAACAGTCCTGGGTCTACGTTGACACAATTTGCATTTCAAAATGTGCCACACATTCTCTACTGGGGACATTTCAGGACTGCAGGCAGGCAGGTCCAGCACTCGCGCCCTTGTCCTCCACAGCCAGGCCTTGGTAATGTGTGTAGTATGAGGCTTTGCATTGTCTTGGTGAAATATGCATGGGCGTCCCTGGAAAAGATGTTGTCTTGAAGGCACCATATGTTGCTCCAAAATCTTTCTGTATTTTTCAACAGTAATGGAGCCATCACAGAAGTGTAAGTAACCTTTGCCAAGGCCACTGACACAACCCTAGACATGACAGACTCTGGCTTTTGGACTTGTTGGAGGCGACAGTGGTGCGGTGGGTAGAGCAGTCGTCTCCAAGGTTGAAGGTTCGAATCTCGGTACCTGCAGTCCACTTGTCGAAGTGTCCTTCGGCAAGACACTGAACCCCCCCATTGCCCCTGATTGTTAGAGCCATCAGTTGAGTTGGCACCGCAGATGGCTGCCATTGGTTCTGTACCAGAAACAAATTCCTTGTGTGTAACATACTTGGCCAATAAAGATGATTATCCTTGTTGCTGGTAACAGTCTGGATGGTCCTATTCATCTTTGGTCCGGAGTGCACAGCATCCATTCCTTCCAAAAAAGACCTGAAATACTGATTCGCCTGACCACAGTACACATTTCCACTGTGTGATGGTCCATCCCAGAAGCCTCTGAGCCCAGAGCACAGTACAGTTTTAAGAGGAATTTATGGATGAAATTATGTATTGTGGTTCCTGACACAGGTGTGCCATCAAGAATCGTCATTCTTCTATAAGCGATATAAGTCCATGTGGTTATATCGCTTATAGAAGAGTGATGATTCTTAGTGCAGTGTTGTATGAGGGAACAAAGCGCATGGTAATTCATCTTAGGCTTGCGCCTTGCCCTTTATGCACTGAATTCCCTCCAGATTCCTTGAGTCTTTTAATGATGTTCTGCACCGTAGAGGGTGACACATCCAAATCCCTTCCTATCCTTCTTTGTTGTTGTTTTTAAACATTTCATTAATTTCTCACACATACTGTATGTTGACAAACTGGCGGTCCTCGGCCCATCTTTGCTCCTAAAGGGCAAGGCCTTTCATGGATGCCACTTTTGTACCAAATCATCCATCTTTTTCTTCCTTATTTACACAGATGAAGCTTTTGCTTGAAAAGTGTAATATTTCCAGCAGAGAAATATCATTATTAATTTCCTTTGATATGCCCATTCTGTAAATTATCAAAGGCATATATTTGAATAATAAATACATTAACTATAAGGAAACAGGCAAAACATGCGTTATGCCCTGGGCTACAGCTCTTCTCATTGCATATCATTTTCATGTTGTATGTCAGTTTTCTCCTCTCCCTGCTTTCTCCGTCTTTGTGTTTACCTCCCCTCCTCCACACACACTATCCTGTCATGCCAGCCAGCCAATGTACTGTGAATGGAGGTTAATTCAAGCTGTCAGGCCCTGTTTTAAATGTAACAAATTACCACTGAGCTAAGGAACAGTACATCCCTCCTGACACATCACAAGAGAAGGAGCCTGCGCACCACCATCCTTGACCTCTTCTTCTACCCTCCACCTTTCTCAAACACACACATAATTTTCACCATTTCCCATCTACACCCCCTTCCCTGACAATGTCAGCCAGCCCTGGTCTAGATGGCTCAATCACCCAATATCCTGTGCCCCATTTGCATTATCAGACCTGGCTAGGAAAGCAGGCCAGCAGAAACCTGGGTGGAGGTGGCATATAGATTTATATAGAAAGAGAAAAATGTATGATACCTTGCTAATATGCATAGAAGTGTATTTGCATTCAGGTGCTGCTTATATGAACAAATCTGTATATTTTCCTATGTATAAATGAAGTGAGGAAGCAAAACAATTGCTTGATCATGAAAGGAAATGACCAGGACATGTTTACTTCAAAGACAAAAAATTGTGGAGAAGGAAACAGGAGTGAAGAAGTTGAGAGTCAGATCATATGTTTGTGTCAGGCTGAGTGGGGCCAGCATGTGAGGTTGTCAGATTAGAGGGAAAAAATGTCTAGGCATTGGAGAGGAACATCTCTCCTTTAAGAATGTGGTCTGAATTTTACCCTATAAGGTAGAGATTTATGTAAAGTTTCCATAGGTTAAGCACATTTAATACAGATTAGTTTTATTACATTACAGAATTTATTTTCAAACAGGGAAGAATTTATTCAGTTCAATTCATTTCAGTTTTATTTGCATAAACAGCGAACAGGCATGTATCTTCTGAAGTAAATTCTTCAGGAAAAAAAGGTACAATCCAAGGGAACATCACACGGGCACACTCCAAAGGTCCAGATAACAGTCCAGATTCAGTAATCCAAATATCAACAGTCAAAAAAGACTATGTGGGGCCAAACTAACAGCAAGGGAACCTCCATGTTGCTCAGCTGTTGACTGGGCCTTTTTTTTTCATCAGAATTTTCTATTACAACACTAGGAGGTGTGCTTTACCATGAATGGCCAACATAAAATCACAACGTATTTGAATTACACAACATATGAGTACTATTGCCCCATAATTACATGGATTATAAATATCAATTATTCACCACATTGCCATCTTAGTGTGAATTATGAGACAATTTCAAAGTGTGATGCTACACCTGAACACAATGGACATGTTGGGTCCTCACCTATCCATCTATTCAGATTTTGGGAAAAGGAAGCACATCATAAGTTGCACCTAGAGTGAATCTAATCCCTCCTGCCCCCATGTCCCACATTTCCCTCCAACTAGGTTTCTTCCTTTCTATATCTTCCCAACTAATCCACTGTCCCTGCTGAGCCTGGGAGACTGACTTTGCATACCATACTGCCTCTTCCTGTCTCCTAATATCCTCAATAAACATCTGCCTTCTGTCAGCTGCTGTTGCTTTGCTCCAATAAGGTTGTGATGTGCTTAATTAAATCAAAACACCACATTCATGCTGTACCTACTGCAATATTCCTATGTTTAAGAGTTGCCTGAGCCTGCAACACTGCCTCCTTCAGGCCCCATTTGTTATAGGGAGCGCCAAATTCCCTTTTCTGTACAGAGCCACACTGCTGAGGCAGCGCGGAGCTCCCAGACACTTCCTAATGTACATGCTAAACATTCTCTCTTGCTTCTCTACCTTAGAAATTAGTATATCATACACTGTTAATGTGTGATGGCTTTATGTATAATTCACACTGTTTGTCTGTATGTTTTTGCTTTTCGCTCAAGACATAAAAGCAACTTAGTGAAGTAAATGAAGCCTTTTTGCTCCATGTCTGGGAGAGCTGCAGTCCACACACGGGATGATTTATCATCTCTCCATCCATATGTCACTTCTTGATATTACTCATGTTTGCCTCCAATCCAGTTATCATTATATAAATTACAAATAATTAAATACTGCAAAAATACTAAGTCCTCATGTGCCATTATTTTGGGGTACTACTGTCAATAAAGATATGGTTGGATAGAAGTCTGTTGTTTCATTTGAAGGGTTTAACTGTTAATTCTAATTCTCTGCCACACAATAGAACACACACGCAGATAGATAGATAATACATGTTTATTGTCAGTGGAAAATACTTTGGTCTATATAACTTTAACTAACAGAGTTGCATCATCTTGTAAAATTGCTCTTTTACTGACACAGCAGTTCAGCAGTTAGACAGATAACATAGGGTGAAGACACTAAGAACTAAAGAAACAACAGATGGATAAGTCCTTGGAAAAATAATTGCTTTTGGACTGATTAATTATATCGTTAAAGATAACCCTAATGGTCACCGGCTCAAAAAAACATACTGCTACATTTGTTACTCAGCCTTTAGAACGAAGCTGGGGTAAATGCAGTGTAATCACAACTTGATTCTGCCTTGCATCTTTCTGGGATGAATGTATTGTAGTAGTGCAGCTCCACTGTAGGCTCAGCAGCTAAACACTATTTTCTGGCTATACAGCTAAATATCACCATCTACAGGACATACTACAGTAATACTAGTCATCAGACATCAAGTACTGTTGCTGCTGCTGGGTAAATTCTTAATGACAAATCTTAATGACATGGGGCAGCATAGCGGTGCAGTGGTTAACAAATTTAAAATCCTTCTACTAACATACAAAGCCCTTAATGACAAGGTTCCATTGTATCTTAAAGATCTCACAGTGCCTTACCTTCCCAACAGAGTGCTTCGCTCTCAGAGTGCAGGTCTACTTGTGGTTCCTAGAATCCACAGAAGTAGAATGGGAGGCAAAGGTTTTAGCTATCAAGCTCCTCTCCTGTGGAACCAGCTCCTAGTCTCAGTTCAGGAGGCGGACACCTTCTCTACCTTTAAAATTAGACTTTCCTTTTTGTTAAAACTTATAGGTAAGACTGGCTAAGGTGCCCCTGAGCCTTCTCTTAGTTATGCTGCTGTAGGCCTATGCTGCTGCGGGTCCTCCCATGATGCTCTGAGCACCTCTCCTTTCAATGGTGTTTTGCCTGTTTCCTTATAGTTAATGTATATGCCACCATTACATGCCATCAACTTTCCATCTTCTCTTTCCAGTAGTTTGTATTCTCTCATCTCTCTGTACCTCCCTACAGGTATCCCTGACTCTGGAGCTGAATGAGCAGTCACCAGCCCCACTAACCTGCTCAGTGTTTGCTTGTTTTTCTCTGAACTATCCACTCACCAATACTGGTTGAAGCACATAGCCATCCACCAAGATTCAGTTTTTCTCCCATTTAAGGGAGTTCTTCCTTTCCACTGTTGCCAATGTAAAAGGGTTCAAAATGTGCCACAAGAGAGAAAATTCATAGTTCATAAACTATATATGGATTTGTTCCACAGTTTTATCTCAAGTAGTAAAGTTCATTATGTTTATGCTCTGCTGTTGATACTGTGTCAATGTGATACTCCAACAGGTCACTAGATGGAGCACAGTGCTAGACAGGAACCTAAAACCTCTGAGAGGCAAGTACTGCAAAATAAATCATGCATTCCAGCTGAACTCAGGCCTTTTTGTTTATTGCAACACAGAACAGTACATTAACAAGACAGAGGACAGGACATGGAAAACAAGACAGCTGTCAATAATACACAATTAAATGTGCCAAAGAACAAGAGAGCATTCATATGGAAGATCAGTATACGAGTTAAATGATATTAACCCATTATTTGCACAGAATCCAAACTATGTTGGTATTCATGCCAACAAACCAGCCAAACCTCTACGTTAATGTTAGTGTGCTCATGCTAACACCAGGAAGTAGGCCTCAAGCCTGCTGCATGTATCAAACATTTTGGTTAAGCCTGTCCTCCTATGCTAGTTTACTTCATCTTAGCAGACATAATCCACACATACACTGATCAGGCATAACATTATGACCACCTGCCTAATGCTGTTTACATAGGAGTCAATATGGCAGTTGGTTGGCACTCGTGTCACTCTGCAGCTCACTGTGCATCTTCTGTGCACCAATACTGGTTGAAGCACATAGCTTCTGCTTCCACAGTTCTACTGTCAGGAAGAGCACAGAGGTGTCTTCAATTCAGTGAAAAACTTATGAAAAAGGATTGAAAACCTTGGTCATGAGGACAAGTTAGAGAGAATTTTTTAGACAAATTCAACAACCTCACCACTCTAGGTGTGATATCACCACTACAGCCCCTGACTCTTTCTCTTCATAGAGACCAATGTACAGTATTTATCAATTTAAAACATTTGAACAAAGATTTAAATCAATTTTAATCTTTTGAAAAGTACAAATGGAAGTTAAAAGTTTAATCTACAGCAGGTCAACCTCATCATCAGTGAGCCATGGGCATTCATGACCCTGTCGCCAGTTCACCATTTGTCCTTCCCTAGACACTGTTGGTAGGTACTAACCACTTCAGACCAAGAACACCCACCAAGACCTGCAGTGTGGGAGATGCTCTGACCCAGTCATCTCACCATCACAGTTTGGCCTTTGTCAAAGTCACTCAGATCCTTACTCTTGCCCATTTGTCCTGCTTCCAACACATCAACTTTGAGGACTGAATGTTAACTTGCTGCTTAATATACCCCACTCACCGACAGGTGCCACTGTAACAGATAGTCCAGAACCGCTCACTGGACCTTGCTGTGCAATCAGCTAGTTTCCTAATTATCTGTCTTAGGCTCCACCCTTTTATACCCACCTCGCCTAGCAGAGAGACAGCTGACTTGACTACCAGTCCTCTAAGCTAACCTCCACAGGGAGGACTTTAACTTTCCAGCAATGCTCCTCTGCCTCCATGGCTAATTCTTTGTATTTCAGGTTCTTCCTCTCATAAGCTGTATCTACAGCATTCTCACAGGGAACTGTCAGCTCAATAAAATACAAAGTCTGCTGTGCTTCTGACCACAAGGTTTTAGGTTACACCACCCTAAACACACATACTGTATGTAAAAGATCTGTATAAATGATATATGTGGAGCACAGGGGCTCCACACGGGTGTGTGCTCAGCCCATTGCTCTTCACATTGCTGACCCACGACTGTGTGCCAACCTACAACACCAACCACATTGTCAAGTTTGCAGGTGACACAACTGTAGTTGCCTCATTACCAACAATGATGAGGCAACTACAGGAGTGAGGTGTGTCAACTGATCTAGTGGTGTAAGGACAAAAACCTCTTCCTCAGGGTGAGGAAGACTAAAGAGATTGTTGTGGACTTCAGGAGAAAACCTCTAAAGTATCCCCCACTGACCATTAACGGTGCTGTGGTGGAGAGAGTGAGCAGCACCAAGTTCCTGGGGTGCACATCTCTGAGGACCTCTCCTGGACCAACAACACCACATTACTGGCCAAGAAGGGTCAAACATGCCAAAAACATGCGCTCTTTCTACCGGGGCACCATTCAGAGCATCATCACTGGCTGCATCACTGTGCGGTATGGAGGCTGTGCTGTCCTGCAGAAGGACTCTGCAATGCATAGTGAAAACAGCCAGCAAGATCATCGGTGCCCCTCTGCCTTCCCTCATGGACATTTTTAACACTCGCCTCACCCGCAGAGCCATCAGCATTGCTGATGACACCTCCCGCCCCTCACACTCCCACTTCAGGGAGAAGGTATTGGAGTCTTCAGGCTCACTCCACCAGACTTACAAACAGCTTTATCCACCAGGCTGTGAGGATGCTGAACGCTGTCCATTACCAAGCCTTTTTGTTATATTATATGTAAATCTGCTGCTGACTGTTTTTTAACGTCATATCTGCTGCTGTTAGTCATTTGCACTACTGTCTATATAAGGATAATCACCTTTATTGGCCAAGTATGTTACACACAAGGAATTTGTTTCTGGTACAGAACCTATGGCAGCCATCTGCGGCGCCAACACAAGCGATGGCTCTAACCATCGGGGGCAACTTGGGGGTTCAGTGTTTTGTCCAAGGACACTTCGACACATAGACTGCAGGCACCAAGATTCGAACCTCCACCCCTCCGGTTGGGAGACGGCTGCTCTATCCAGGTGGTTATCATCCTGGTGATGCTAACCACCTGACAATCTTCTTGTTATTATTTGCACTACTGTCACTGTTTGCACATGGTTTTGAGTTTCTTCATAGCCTATTAGGTTGTACCATTTAGTTTTATCCTAAGAACTTGAGTTCGGTTTTCATATTCTTTTTTTCTGTGTTTATTCTACTTTTATTCTATTTTAGTTTCTTAAATGGTATGGGCATGCAATGTTAGGTGACAGAGAAATGGTATTTTGATTTTTCTGTATGTCCTGCACATATAGTGAATTGACAATAAAAAATCTTTGATCTTGATATACCTACTGTAAAATTGGTTGTGTGTGTTTTCCTATGTGATTATAAAAATATTCTTTATATTTTGATGAACATACAGTACCATATTTCTCTATGAAAGAAATGATAATTATGTAGGCAAATTATACATGCATAAAATACAGGCTACACACACACAATGGAAAGTGGCTGTGCACTGGCTCATAGCAAATCCAGATTTATGCAATAAAAGTTGTATTAATGATAAAACAGCTCCATCATATCTTAAAGACCTCACAGAGCCTTATCATCTCAAAAGAGTGCTTCACTCTCAGAGTGCAGGTCTACTTGTGGTTCCTAGAGTCCACAGAAGTAGAATGGGAGGCAAACGTTTTAGCTATCAAGCTCCTCTCCTGTGGAACCAGCTCCTAGTCTCAGTTCAGGAGGTGGACACCTTCTCTACCTTTAAAATTAGACTTTCCTTTTTGTTAAAGCTTATAGGTAAGACTGGCTAAGGTGCCCCTGAGCCTTCTCTTAGTTATGCTGCTGTAGGCCTAGACTGCTGGGAGCCCCCCATGATGCCCGGAGCTCCTCACCTCTCCTCTGCATGCATCTATATGCCACCATTACATGTTACCAACTTTGTGTCTCCTCCCTCCTGTAGAGCATGTTCTCTGTCTCTCTCTCCCTGTACCTTTCTGCAGGTAGCCCTGGCTCTGGAGCTGTATGTCTCTGATGAGCCGTCACTGGCCACATCAACCTGCCAAGTGTTTGTTTGTTGTGTCCTGATGCTTTTCTTCTCTCTCTCCTCTATCCATTCACCCCAACTGGTTGAGGCAGAGGGCCGCTCACCAAGAGCCAGAGTCTGTCAGAAGTTTCTTCCTTTAAAGGGAGTTCTTCCTCTCCACTAACACCAAGGGACATTTGTTGTGTTTTTGTTTGTGTAAAGTGCCTTAAGATGATTTTTGTTGTGAGCTGGTGTTATATAAATAAAAATGATTTGAAATGAATTCAGTTGAATTTAACTGAACTCTAGGAACCGCAAGCAGACCTGCACCCCAAGAGTAAAGTGCTGTGTTAGGATTGTACAGTCTTTAAAATACAACAGAGCCTTGTGATTAAAAGTAGGGCTCGCAATCCTGGAAAAACCACGAAGAGGAAGTTTGATTTTCAAGTAGATGACTGAAGAAATCTCACCCTTTCATTCTGACTTCTCTCCAAAGCTATTCCTCCAAAACACAACATGCACTGGCTACTGCTTTAAGATTTCAGGAAAATATCAAATGCCCCCAAACAAAGCAAAAGTTACTTTTGTGCCATACAATGTCTGAATCACAAGTAGCCTAATCAAGATCAACTCATGAAGGAAGTGGGGAGTATTTTCAACTTAGCCATAAATCATTATGAACTGTTAACTATTAATGATTTACTGATCTCCCACTGTTTTCTAGTTACTCCTCATTATTTAATACAATAAGGAAGTACTTATGATTGTTCCTGAGGACAGCCTGTCCACTGAGACGCCACCAGTTTCATAGCATATTTGACTTCAGTGACAACTACAGTATAATGAAACAATGACGAAAAATAGGAACAAAATAATAAAGTTATTAATCAAATAAGCTGACAGACTTCTTTCTTTCTTTTATTTGCCCAAGTGAGCACTGATAGCCTACTTTGCACTTTACTCTCCTGCAGGCGAGCTGTTATATTTCAGTAAACTGACGTCGTGTCTTGTATTGCGCATTTGCCTGGCACGCCACGGCGTGGAGATACAGCCAAAGCACACGAAAAGCAGCTTCGGAAAAAGGCGGATCCTTATGATTTGCGGTGTATATCCACTGCATCCTTTTAAAATACACAGTAGAAACATATATCACAATGTAAACGTTAGATTGATCGATGGGATATCTCCCCCTGCGTACGCCAACACTAATTCCTACCACATAATGCAGATGAGGATGCAGCGAGCAGTGGGTGTCCGCGCCTGAAGACCGCTGTAGGTGGAAGGAGAAGAGGAGTTGCATCCAAGCAGCATCTCGCCCACTACAGGAGGACCACACGCCGCGGATAATGTGTTTTTACTGCTTTCCGTTCACCAACCTCTCTCGGTTAAAGACAGCAGGATCGACTGACGGGATCCTGAGAGATTAAAGAGATTTCCCTCAACAGCAGCACTAAGAGCCACTGAATCAAGATGAAATTTCCAACGGAAAATCCACGAAAACTAGGAAACATGAACCCCCCACCAGGTTAGACTGTAAATTAGTGTTTTGAATTATTCTCTTGTCTCTTACAGCAAAACATTGCTGTTCAAGGTGTATATTCCCATTAGATTATAGACTAGTGAATATGGTGAAAGTTCATCTCATTATTTGAAATGCTGAAATGCTGCAGTGTCTGAATCTGTTCCTATATACAACCTTTATCTGGTCTGCAGCCACCGGGCAGCTCCAGTAGGGCAGCCAGTGGAAGAAATTGACTTTCCAGAAATATGGTACAGCATCGTTAGATATACATGCTGAAGTTTACTTTGAGAGAATAGGCTTAAGGAACATGTGTTAATATGGCGGTAATGATTCAGAGGGAGGAAAGAGAACATTTAAATTAACGTTAGTTGTCAGGCAACAAAAGCTTCAGTGCGATGCAGTAGGGAGACGTACTCTGCGTCTGGTTTAAACATTACCTCATCCACCGCTGGGAAGATACTCCCAAATCCTGCATGTGTGTCACGTCCTCCCACAGCGTCAGCATAAGCATGCTTACCTAGGCGTAATATCCCGTACATATATGTTCGGCCCATTACCCTCCAGAGATATGACAGGCTTTTGCCATTCTCAAACCCCCACACCTTCATTTCTAGGAAACGTGCTGTTCATCGTCCCACCTGCGTGTGTGCAATACAAAAAGCGGCTTTCTAAACGCTTTTGCTTTTAAGTGTTCTCAGTATCAGTGAGATGTGGCACGACGGTCACGATTCACCAACCAATAGCGGGTTACCCATAGTATTATTTAGAAACTAGATGATGAAATGTTAAAATGCGCCTTATTTGTTTTCTTGGGTTATCAGTCACAAAGGGAGCAGGTGCTGGTTGGCAGCATAGTGGGAGAAGGTGTGACACTGTTGCCTTTTCTATATTAACTCCAAACACATTTTAATGAGGTATACCACTGATGAAGCTAATCCTATTATCGTTTTTAATGACACCTCACAATCCTCTCCAGTTGTTTTGTCTCATGGCCTCACTTCTGTTATAGTCATGGCAGAAGTGTCTCTAAAAACTATATTCCCCAAATCAGCTACGTTTACCTTCCGCTGAAAACTGAGATGCTGTCGAAAAGAGCTAATAAGCAGACCTTGTGTTAAGCTTTTTTGTCAAAATACTATTTCCAACAATGAAATATTTTGGGCTGCAGGCAGTGATTATTTTTAATATAGATGAATCTGCAAGTCATCTCCTTGATTAACTGATGAATCATAAAATGCCAGAAAATAAAGCTGATGACTTCTTCAGATTATTTCTTTTTTCTGACCAACAGTACAGTACCTGTAGCATACACCACAAATGTCATGTAGACAGAGAAACAGTCAGGGTACAGTTTCTGGGATGTGCTGATTGGGGAAGTGAAAGCAATTTTTAAAACACCACAGAATGTCTTAAAAAATATTAGAGCTTTTCTCATGAGAGTGAACCCTCAATGATGCAAGCCAAAACCAAAATGCAGGGATACACAGAAAGTAATGGATGTGGGTGTTTTGACATTCTAGCTCTCAGCATCAAATACTTACATGAGTGGATACTCTACTGAAAACCCCATGAGTCTCATACGAACACCAAAGGTATGACACCCTAAAGGTACTTGGCATATCATCAGGAGCTGAAGCCCTGGGAATGAGGACAGGCTGCTGTAACACAGATATATGGACTAAGTGTGGACTCAAAATTTTGGAGTAATTGCGTAGTCTCCATGCCCAGGATAAGAAAACCCTGTTGACATCACTATTACTACATTCATAATACAGGCCTTGATGCTTATGATCTTTTTTGTCAGACCTGATATTTTTGCAAGTGACATGTATCTAACTCTGATGTGAATGCCACTGAGCTCCTAAACTGTGTATGAAGGCCACAATATGCTAACCCCTGGACAAAGGAATAAAGCTTAACCTCTCACACTAAGGTGGCATACTTGAAACATATTAAAGCTCCAAACACTGCTTGAG
>NW_018127994.1:1164957-1169726 GCF_001952655.1 Monopterus albus
TCTGAAATAACCAATGAAAGCTGTGTCACTGGACACTTAAGACCATATTTGTTTTGCACAGTATTTAGTTGACATAAGATGTTATTAAAGATAGGATATTTAAAGAATAGTGTGTATTATGTAACAAGTAAACAACTGGATATTTTAGATAAACCCTTTTCTGATGTTTCTGTCTAAAATCATTTTAGCAGTTCAATCTTGGCCTTCTGTCAACCCTGTGAACTGTTATGCAACCTCACACATTGACTAAGACTTAGATAATCACACTCACCGGGAATTGGGTAACCAAACACTGAGAACTGTGTGCCTTAAAAGTGCAAACTTGCTAAAATCATAGGAATGTCAATAGCATCAAACTTGGCTCAATAACCACAGAGAGTATTAAACCTTTTCAGGAATTTTATATAGAAGCTTAACAGAGCTACAGCAAAGCAACAAGCAATAAAATATAAACCTTAAAATCATCAATAATTGTCTTGATTTGCTTACAATCTAAATAAACCAACAACAACAATTTCTAAACATAAAATAAAATGATCATACTGATTAAAGTTAGGCAGCACGGTGGCGCAGTGGTTAGCGCCGTTGCCTCACAGCGAGAAGGGTTCGGGCCCCACCTGGGACCCTTTCTGTGTGGAGTGTGCATGTTCTGCCCGGGTTCTCTCCGGGTACTCCGGCTTCCTCCCAAAGACATGCAGCTTAGGTTGATTGGTGTCTCTAAATTGCCCATAGGAGTGCATGTGCGTGTGTGTGGTTGTTCGTCTATGTGTTAGCCCTGCGATGGATTGGCAACCTGTCCAGGGTGTACCCCGCCTTCGCCCGATTGCCGGCCGGAATTGGCTCCGGACCTCGTTCAGGGACTAAACGGTAGAAAATGAATGAATGATTAAAATTATTAGGGTTGAGCTATGCTCTTGATCTGAACAACAAAGATTTTTCTCACGCAATCTGGCTCTCAGCTGGCTCTGGGTAGGGCGGTGGCAGATTGGGCCATCGTTTGTTCCTCTTTTTCCTTTTTGCCATGATTCAAGCTTTCACAAGGGGAAAAGAATTTATAAACAAAAATGCCTCCCGTAGTCCTCGGTCTCCTGGAAGTCAGATAGTCAACCGGACAGAGCCTCCGGCCACAGCTGTGAAAGGACTCCCCGTTCCTCTTTTTGCCTGGGTTTTTATAGGGTTCTGGTCAGTAGTCTTTGTCCTCTCATCCAACCAGATGCCGCAATTTGCAGTTAATACCTTATTTGGCGCGCAAAATCATATTGTTCTGAAGTATTGCGTATTTTTTACTGTCAGCCCAAGCCTACTTCCTGTAACCGGCCTCTGCCCCACTGTGATCCAGCCTTGGATTCTACTTCTTCTTTTCCAGAAAACTAAACCATCTCAATACGTAACAAAAATACAAGAAACTCACATCTGACTGAAATATCAAAATTCCATCATTGCTTTTAACAAAACAATCAGAATTACACACTGATTTCACACAAAACTATCAATGCCTTAAAATCAAAACATAATTTTTTATATTTTGAATACTTTACTCAATTCTACTTTACTCGATTGCCTCGGCCAGGAGAAAAAGAATTTGAAACTACTTGGACCCCTGGCTCAATGACACTACTCGTGCCTATCGGAGACGGTGCAGACAGGCAGAGCGCAAATGGAGGAAGGACAGTTTACAAGTCTCTCTAGGCATTTCGCGAGACAGCCGTCACACTTATCAGAGAGCTGTGAATGGTGCTAATATTTATCTAATGTCATTTTGGAAAATAGGCATCAGAGAGTGTTGTTTAAGACCATTAATGCTGTTATTAATCCCTCTAGTGCTGTACCTGTTGAAGCCTCGAATACTATTTGCAACAACTTCTTAATGTACTTCAGTGAGAAAATTTGGGCCATTAGACAGAGCACCCCGTTTTCTTTACCTTATACTCTACCTGTGGCCCTTTCTTCCCATACTTTCACCTCGTTTGCCCAGGTGTCCATTGCCGAACCTAAAAAATGTGTGCTCCAGCTTAAACTCGCTTCTTCCCCTCTAGACTCCCTCTCTGGGAAGATTTTTAAAGAAGTCATTGACACTATTGCTCCTCTGGTGGTTATCTTCATTAACTCCTGCCTGAGCTCGGGCTTAGTTCCTGCACCCTTTAAGCATGCGGTAATTAGACCATTGCTTAAAAAGCCCAATCTCGATTCAACCGTATTAGGAAATTTTCATCCAATATCTTTTCTGCCTTTTCTCTCTAAAGTTATTGAGAAGCTGGTGCTTATCCAGCTCCAAGCGCACCTTGATTGGTTAGAAATCATTGACAAATTTCAATCAGGGCTGAGTCTGCCTTACTCAAGGTACACAATGATATTGCATTAGCCCTTGATGCTGGACGCCCGGTCATTCTAGCTTTGCTGGACCTATCGGCCCCTTTGACACAGTAGACCACTCTATTCTACTTTCAAAGCTCGAGCACCTCTTTGGCCTGGGAGGTGAGGTTTTAAGTTGGTTTAAGTCGTATCTTACCAACAAATCCTATTTGGTCATCATAGGCGACTATTCTTCCAACACAGCTCCTCTGACCTCAGGCGTCCCACAAGGCTCCATTCTGGCTCCTCTGCCTTTTTCCTTATATTTGTCTCCATTTGCCGTTATCATATCTAGGCATAACACTTCTTTCAATTTTTACGCTGATGATATTCAAATTTACATGCCTTTGGTACAACCTGAATCAGACTCGTTTGCTTCACTCCAGAACTGTGTGCACAAGGTTAAGATTTGGTTAGCTCAAAATCTCCTCTATTTAAATGAAGAGAAAACTGAATACATTCTTATTAACTCTGCCCCAGCTGTGGTCATATCCAACTTAGGCACTTCTGCCCCCCCATTCTCAAACATTGTAAAAAATGTGGGTGTCATATTTGATACAAATTTTAACTTCGATAAGCAGATTAGGTCTGTGGTAAAAACTAGCTTTTACCAACTGAGATTGTTAGCCAAGGTAAAACCATTCTGTCTCATGTGGATTTAGAGAAAGCCATTCACACTTTTGTGACCTCCCGGCAGGCCCATGTCATCCCAGTCCTGCTGTCTCTGCCGATAAAATGGAGAGAGGAGTTCAAGATCTTGCTTTACGTGTTTAAAGCCGTGCACAGCTTTGCCCCCTTGTATTTATCGAACCTCCTGTCCAGATATGTCCCTTGCAGAACTTTATGGTCACCAGGTCACCTCGCCCTCATGGTTCCCTCTTTTCACTATAAGAAATGGGGAGGTCGCGCTTTTGCATGGCCCTAGACCATGGAACTCTCTACCCCTAGATGTTCGCGCTGAAACGGAGCTAGGAGCTTTCAAGTCAGCTCTAAAAACTTATTTTTTTAAACAAGCTTTTAATGTTTAGTCTGTTTTACCTGTCTTGGAGGCCATTGTTTTTTAGTCTGCTCCCATGGCAGTATGCTGGACAGAAGTGTGCTATATGCCTAGGAGTGCTTGTGCCTGTCTTATGTTTATCTGTTGCTTGTGTAAGACTTTGACTGCTTTTTAATTTTATTGGTGTTGCACTTTGTGCTCTCTGAGTTGGAAAGTGCATTATAAATACATCATCATTATCATTATTATTATTATTATTATTATTACTTTACTAAACATTGATTATCACTGATTAGACACTGATCAAACAATTATCAGTCAAATCTTTACTTTTAGGCCTGAAACCATCATTTTTGTTGCTTCCTCAGTATGCTGTTTGTCTCTTCTCTTTGAGGCATGCACACACAAACTTTTATAGTTCCTCATTTCAGGGATGTGTGTCTACTTCCTCTTTTCTGTGACTGCATTTTTCACTCTTTTAGATGTAAAATCACTTCTCCCCATTCTTTTAATACAATTATTCCACATTTTATTCTTACACATGTACTAATGATTATTTCAACAAACACACACATAAATCATCTTAAGATTATCTTTACTTATTAAAAGCTTAACTTTTCTAAGCATTCTGCCACAGCATTTTAATAATAATTCCTTTGTCTTCTCCAACCTCCCCTGGAACTTCCTTTTTCTCCTCTGCCTTTTCTGTATCTCGGTGCTCTTGGAAGCCCGTTTTTACAGCCTTGCTGACAACTGCCACACATGCACAGATTAAATAAATAAAATAAAATAAAAAATAAATAAAATTTGAATCATCATGTGCATACAAAAATAACATCATTTGTGTGGTGGACAAATTGTGTAGTCCCCTCAAAATTGCTTGGCTATGATATGTTCCTTCTAGTTTGTTTTGATTAGGAGCTTCTGCATAAATGTTAAATAAAAGTAAAAGGTCCTTGTCTGTCAGAGAGATAATATAAACCACCTTTCATCAAACTTAATTTGACAGGTGGCCACGCCCCCTTTGTCCATTTTTCAGCCAATCAGAAGCGTCCTTTCAGTCCTTAGTCCCGCCTTCCGGTTTCCGGTCCACGTGGTCCCCACGTGGCCCCCACGTGGTCACCGGGGGTACCCCACCCTCCTGCAGCTGGAGATAAGGAATTTGTGGTTAACCGCATCTGAAAAGATAAACAGACATCGGTTGCATTCTGTACACGCCTATGGTTATGTATGGTTATGTAGATAAGAATATAACTGTATAATTGCATTTTGATATTGGTTGCACCCCTTAAATATCAGGGTGTAGTTAAGTATTTAACTTGTTCCTTACTTGATCTTGTATAATGATCTAATTAAGAATGATGAGTGTGGAATATAGACTTAACAGCTACTCACCAGGCTATTGTTCATTTTATTTTTT
>NW_018127994.1:1180231-1190176 GCF_001952655.1 Monopterus albus
GAAAAAACGTTTGCTGCACTATTATCTCTGCTTTGCAGATCATAACGGTTGAGGAGGGCTGGGGGTGGAGAAGCACGTTGAAAACGGACCATGACAGATGGACGCATTAAAAAAACCTGGTATGTATTCATCCATAATCGCTAAAATGTATGTTCAAAAATAATGTACTAAATACCATTCACTGACAGCAGTTTGAAATTCTATCTTTTTCACAGAATATAAAGAAAAACGCTGGTCATTGACTGTAGTTTGACCATTTTATCTTAACACTCCTTTCTGTGCATAGAAAAACATTGTAGCTCTATAGCTACTCATTGTTTACAACAGATAGTACAATTGAACAAGTGAACCAATGTTAGATTTTTTTTTATTCTAAACATCATTTTTATAAGATCAACCAATATCAAAATACAGTTATATTCCTATCTATACAATAACAGACATGTACACATTGTAACTTCTCTCTGTTTATCTTTTTCAGTTTGCGGGTAACCACAACCACCTGATCAGCAGTTAGAGATACGTCATCACTTCCTTATCTTCAACAACAGATGCAGGGGGTTGGAGGGCACGCCCAAGTACCACGTGGAGGCCACGTGGGGGCCACGTGGGGACCACGTGGACCGGAAACCGGAAGGCGGGACTAAGGACTGAAAGGACGCTTCTGATTGGCTGAAAAATGGACAAAGGGGGCGTGGCCACCTGTCAAATTAAGTTTGATGAAAGGTGGTTTATATTATCTCTCTTCTGTCCACTGACCCTTGTTGCTGTGGTTACTCTCCTTTGTTGAATTTTAACCTGTCTGTAAGGGGATGACAAGATGTGATAAAGACATGAATTCCGATCTGGCCGTTCAGACAGCAGTTGCATAGTGAGAGATCAGATAGAACCAGATCTAGGACCAGTGCTTGAAGTGGGTCAGTACACACCGGTATGCAGTACCAGCACTTCTACATTTTACTGTTTGGTGTACCAGGACTTTTTCTTGCATACCAGCACTTTTTGCAAATTCTCTTTTCTGCCTTCTCCATGGGCTCATTTGAGGTGAACTGCATCTCACCTGGAAAGCAGATGAAAGCAGATAATGGCAGCAGGGGGTGGTGACAAATAGTTGCAGTCAGGACGGACAATTTAGGAGCTTGGGAGGGTTGGCTCCACCAAAATTCGGTTAAATTTGATGTATTTATATAGTGCGAATTCACAACAACATTTTACGCAGTGAAGTTCACATAATCAGGTCTAGATCTTACACTGTTATAAGGATAACTCAACAAATCCCCCTTGAGCAGCACTTGAAACTGGTGGTGTCTCAGTGGACAGGCTGCCCTCATCTCCTGCTAAGAATCTGCAGCTGAGGGTTGTTAGGCCAAATTTGGTTCACTTTCTCTGACTCAAACTTCTGTCAGTTAGCTTACCCCTACAGCAGTAGTTTGAGTTGGTTGATTTAATCATGGTTGACTGTTTTGGTGACACTTCACACAAAAATGCCCAATTTTACTACTTAAGGAGCGAGTGATGAATGAATAAGGAACAATCATAAGTACTTCCTTATTAACCTCTAATGTGGGATTCCGTATTAAATAATGAGGAGTAACTAGAAAACTGAGTGGGAGATCAGTAAATCATTAGTAGTTAACAGTTAGTTAGTTCATAATGATTTATGGCTAAGTTGAAAATACTCCCCACTTCCTTCATGAGTTAATCTTGATTAGGCTACTTGTGATTCAAACATTGTATGACACAAAAGTAACTTTTGTTTTGTTTGGGGGCATTTGATATTTTCCTGAAATCGTAAAGTGTTAGCCAGTGCATGTTGTGTTTTGGAGGAGTAGCTTTGGAGAGAAGTCAGAATGAAAGGGTGAGATTTCTTCAGTCATCTACTTGAAAATCAAACTTCCTCTTCGTGGTTTTTCCAGGATTGCGAGCCCTACTTTTAATCACAAGGCTCTGTTGTATTTTAAAGACTGTACAATCCTAACACAGCACTTTACTCTTGGGGTGCAGGTCTGCTTGCGGTTCCTAGAGTTCAGTTAAATTCAACTGAATTCATTTCAAATCATTTTTATTTATATAGCACCAGCTCACAACAAAAATCATCTTAAGGCACTTTACATAAACAAAAACCCAACAAATGCCCCTTGAACCCCTTGGTGTTAGTGGAAAGGAAAAACTCCCTTTAATGGAAGAAACCCCTGACCAGACCCTGGCTTTTAATGAGCAGCCTTCTGCCTCAAAGGGTCAGGGTGAGTTGATAGAGGAGATAGAAAAGAAAAGAACAGAAAAGCAACAAGACAGAACAAACAAACACTGGGCAGGTTAAATTGAATCTCTGATTGCTTATCAGAAACGCAGAGCTCCAGAGCCAGAGATAGCTTTAGAAAAGTATAGGGAGAGAGATGACACACTACAGGAGAAAGAAGACAAAAGATGGTGTAATGGTGTAAACATGTAATGGTGGCATATAAAAATAAAATGGAGAGGGAGTGGAAGAAAGAAGAGCAGGTCAGAGCATCATGAAAGGACTGCAGCCTAGGCCTATAACTAAAGTTTGGTACACCAAACCAAACCTATTCTAAAATGCACATCCAATAATATCAGATACCAAAACGTGGGCACAAACAAAGGCCTGTGGACTAAAATCACTGGTACAGTTAAATATACACAGTTGCAACAAGACAGAGCATGTAGTCTGAACATAGTCTGTGACATCACTAGTTTTTTTTTTCAGACATAACAAAGGTCCTTCAGAGTCACATGAGGCACTATACAATTGTTTTTACAGGCTGAGTAGATTTCACATGTAAAATAAGCTGTGTGCTCCTTCAAAGTGAATAAATCTGCACCATTTACAGCAAAAGTACATGCAGACAAGTAAACTAGTTTTGAGGTCATGTATTTATGCTCAGGATTTTCCTGCTGTTCATTCTGTCCAGCAGTGGAATATTTGTGAGCAAAGGGATTGACAGAGCAACCAGGTGGAGCACTTTGCTATCAATACTGTATAGCTGGGATTAATTGCTATTGGTAAAAGACATTAGAGTTTTCTGTCATCTGCCTGTTTATCATGAAGGCTCATCAGTTCTGAAAAATCCAGATATTCCTCTTTTTTTAATTAAAGAGGAAAATTTGAATCCTGGGGAAAACTGGCTTCTGGAAATTGAAAAGGATGGCTCTTATAGTACTTTTTCTTTATGTTATATTTTCAGTGCCTGTGTTTTAAAAAGAATTCAGCCTGTCTAATTTAATAACCACCACATATTTGTAGACCAAATTTGACACACATTGTCTGTTTTATTGATTTATTTGCCCTGAGGAGTTTCTTTCGGTCTTTTTGTCTAAAGTTATTAATCTAATCTAATCAAATCAAATTTTATTTGTATAGCGCCAAATCACAACAAAAGTCATCTCAGGACACTTTACAAAGTAAGGTCTAGACCTTACTGTTATCACTATTATTACATAGGGAAAACTCAACAAATCCCCCTTGAGCAAGCACTTGGCGACAGTGGGGAGGAAAAACTCCCTTTTAAGAAACCTCCGACAGACCCCGGCTCTTGGTGGGCGGCCTTCTGCCTCGACCGGTTGGGGTGAGTGGATAGAGGAGAGACAAAAGAAGAAAAGCAACAAGACACAACAAACAATCAAACACTGGTCAGGTTGATGTGGCTGGTGACTGCTTGTCAGAGACATAGAGCTCCAGGGCCAGGGCAACCTGCAAAAAGGTACAGGGAGAGAGAGAGGACACACTACGGGAGAGAGGAGACACAAAGTTAGTAATGAGTGTATTAGCTGACATTTTGAAATTAAACATATTTTCACAACCATTGCTAGTGTGCAGGAACATCCATGATGTTCACCTCTAACTTAGAGTGTTTATGAGCAGGAAATGATCCCTGCATCATGCAGATTTTGCAGCACACATTTTTGAATTTGTAATTTGTTTCAGTGGCAGTTCAGACCAACCTGCTTCCCCCGAAGAAGGTGAAGCCAAGCATGCTTCAATCCAGTCTGGTGCATGCCAGTGTGGCCACCATGCAGAACCCAATGGGCTGTGCTCTGCCGCGGCTCTCTGTTGCCCCCCGCCCCACCAGCATGGTGGCTAGCATGGAGGTGGTGGCAGATGGCTTAGCCCCCTTTGCCATGATGAAGCTGAAGACGGTGCTGGCGGTGTTCGTGGTGGTGGTGGCCTATCTGGTGGCAGGGGGCTTGGTATTCCGGGCGCTGGAGCAACCTTTTGAAAACAACCAAAAGATCACCATCACAGCAGAAAAGGCAGCCTTTCTGCAGAAACATCCGTGTGTGCCCTCAGATGAGCTGGAGGCTATCATCAAGGTAAGAGCAGCCTCTACTCAGTACTCCAACCTGTCCTCAGCCCTAGATGTACTCTCCAGTGGGGACTCAGGTCTGCTGAAATTCAAGTTCTTATTGATCTGATGTTATTCAAGCTCCACATACACCTCACACTCTGTCAAGCTAGCATCTGAATACAAATAACACTGAACTGTCTAGTAAATACAGAGGTTTATCTTAATGGCTTCCATACATCCTTGAAACACTTTGAATATGTATGAGTGTGAAAATAACAGTCCCTAATTATTATATGAATGGAATGCCTTAACTTCAGCTCTGCTGATTCTAAGATCAGTTGATGAGTGGAATTTTTTTGGGATGTCTTTTGGTTGAAGTTGTGATATCACTGTCGAACGTGTTCTCGTGTTTTGAAAAGAAAAGACTAAATATAAAGATATTTCACAGTGTGAAATTTATTATGCATTAACTTATCAAAATAAGCATGTGCACATGGATCTTGACTGCTTAGGAAAAACAGAAAAGACTGACTCCAACTTGGCGGTATACAATATATGTATGAAAAGATGTTACTATCTGATTGGTCCAAAACTGTTGGGGAGTCCTTTATTTCCAAGAGACTGCCACATTTTAGACACTACCCCCCTATTCCAATAAAACTGCTCTGCCTGTGTGTGTGTGTATATTGCCCTGCCTTTGAAGTTGCTTCCTCTTCCTGGGCTCAAATCTAATCTCTATTTCAACTATTGAAGGAATTCCAATAAACTATAGCTCCCCCGGCCCATTAGCCAGGTGGTGGTAATAAAGTAACTGTGGACCCTCTTTGCTAAAGCTGTAAATCTAATGAGTTTCAGTGTTTTAGTGAACCAGTCTCCAGTTGATGTTAACCAGTGCTCCAGTTGGCTAACACAGTAAATACTGACCAGTGATTCAGTGAACACATAGGGTGATTATATAGATATGTAACTACATAAACATAAACACAACTGTGAGATTAAAATATATATAAACTTATGTAAGCTATATAATAAAAACCCTAACTAATTATTCATTTCTATCTAAAAATGAAAATCACCCTAACATCATTCTGGGAAATTGTGCTGAACATTTTCACTATTCCTCTCTGAGAACTTAATCATAAAAAAAGCTACATTCAGCTGTGCAGAAATTAAAACATGGCCTTGTTATAATGTGGTATTTAGACATCACAAATTTGTACCTCACAAACAAGCTGTTACTGTACAGAGATTAGTTGTTAATTTTGCTAAACATGAGCATACTGCATGTAAAAGGAATATGTATAAACTGATGCACAAAAAGGCCCTATTTCCCCTTGGCTTTTGTTGTTGTTGTTGTTGTTGTTGTGTAGTGTCTGGAGACAAACGTGACAAAACTGAATACACCCCCTGATCAGCAACACTAAAATGTTAAGTAATTTTGAATCTTGTCAATTTATTACAATGTATCTGTTTTTATCCAAAATTCAAGAGAAATGTTTGACTAATTAAATGATAAAGATCCATCCAGCAAAAAAGTCAGAACACCTTTCATCAGTGTGATTCCATTCTTTTCCATTTATTTTTTTAAATATTTCTTTCTGTATGTCTGTCTTGTGATAACCAGTTCCATCTTCCTGGGCATGGATGATTCCAGTCTTGCACAAATCTGTGGGGAGATGTTCCTTACAATTTTCTGCCTTTTCAGTTGCTATTTGTTAGTGGGTTTTACCTTCCACTTTAAAATAATCAAAAGGCTTTTCATTGGATTTCAAATCAGAGAACATACATGACCAGGTCCGAGTCTTCACTTTTTTAAGAACGTATTATTTGTGCAGTGTGTCTGGGATGATAATCATGTTGGGAACTTCTTATGCAAAGCTTTTTTGAGCTTCTTTTCATTCAGTACTTAGAAATACAAACTTGCATTCGTAGTCCCATTTATAAATGCCATCTCCTTTACACATTTTTCACTCATGCAGTTCCATATCAACAGACACTACCTGTTTTATGGTCAGCACTGTATGCAGTCACTGTGGTAGTCCTGGTGAGGTCCTTATATTGGTGTAATCTGAACAATGTTGCCAACATTCATTAAGCTTCTTTCCATGTTCTTTGGCAAAGTTTATTCTTGCAGCTTTGAGCTGTTTGTGAACAATTGTTTTCTTCTTGGACATCATCCTTAGAAGTTGATTTCATGCAGTCTCTTTTGAACTGCTTGATTACTTTCCTAAACACTAATTCCCTCAAATAATCTTTGCACCAAGCCAGAAGCAGTAGGCAGTTTGTTTTTCATTGTCTGCTTCGTTTACTGAAAAGGGGAAAACCATCATACAAGTTCACCTGCATCAGGCTCGGGTTGGGTTCAGACAGAATCATGCGGGCTGATCCATGCTCTAGTGGTGACTGTGTTCCACTGCCAGCTTAGCGAAGATCACAGGAAATGCTTCTTTGTTGCGTGTGTTAGAATGAAGCTGCAGAACTAAACATAATATAACAGTTATGTCCAAAATAATGTGCTACTTATCTATTCAACTTACATTCTGTGTCTATGGCTAGTTTAAAAGAACTGAAACTACATCTCTAATTAGAACAGAGTGAAGAAATTAGCATCAAAGCTGAGCATCAAATGAAACACTCCCTAATGATGTCAGTAGTGGGAACTGTGAACTGTGATTGTATACTGAAGTGACTAAACAGTGATATGATCACAAACTTGGCACTTACTGTAGTACAAATTGCAGCCTTGGAACACTAGGAACTGCAGCCTTTTTAGAAAGGGTTACATTCACTAAAGTTAATCTACAAGTGATACATTCACTTACTGTGGTATGAACTGTAATCTAGTGCTTAGAGTGCTGATGAGTTCCATTACTGAAGTACAGAATTGCATACATTCTTATCCCTATGTTCAACAGGGACTGTCCATGGCGCGGAATGGCAGCTGGAGCTGATCTCCCTGTGCTGCTATTTTGACCATTTTGCTATTTTAGAAGTGTCCCCGAACTGGCGTAGTGCACCTGTTTTTGACAGATGCCGCATCAAGCAGCACAGAGCAGATCATAGAAACAGGAAGTCAGGCACATGAAAGACAGAGAATAAGGTTAATTTACAAAATGAAACACTAGGTTATGTGTATTGATTGGATGCACCCAATGCTGGCTTCTTCTTCACCTAGCAGCCCTCCTCTGCTGTGTTTTTCTTCTGCTAGGTGCAGTATGTAAAATATACGAATGAAATAATTATGAGGATTAATGCATTTTTAACAACAAAAAAATAAACACAAATATGTGATCCATATTGTTTGTGCATTGTATTTAGTTGGTCTAGACTACAGCACAAGAAGGCCAGAAAAATAAGATTAACAACATAAATAAATGCAATTAACACAGAAAAATAAACCATTTAAGTACATATCAAGATCAAAGATTTTTATTGTCAATTCACTATATGTGCAGGACATACTGAAAAATCGAAATATTGTTTCTCTCTCACCTAATGTTGAATGTCCATACCATTTAAGAAATTAAAATAGAATAAAAGTAAAATAAGCACAGAATAAACAGAATATGAAAACTGAATTCAAGTAATAAGGATAAACTAGATGGTACAACCTAATAGGCTATGATGAAACTCAAAGCCATGTGCAAACAATATTCTATGGAAAATACCGAAATCTGGAAGTCGAAAAAGTCCTACAGACAAAACGCTCCATTTCACGTTTCATTTCCACTCACTCTCAGTGGGGTATGCTGCTTTTGGGAAGATGAACTAAATGTGTCGCAATCACAACGTCTCAAAGCTGCGCCCGGTGGAAAACGGGCTACTGCTGAATGAACCACATTCCTTTTACACAGGGAGAATCACTGCAGTGCCAATCATCATTTATTGTACAATATATTGTGATAAGAGGTTTTGGAGGGTGAGACACAGGATCACCTTGATTTGGGCCTATGCAGAGGTTCAGAGTCAGTCAGGTCAGTCTTCTCAGGTCCTCACATACACCCACACTCTCTCTCTGATCAGCTCTGCAGCTAACTATATGGCTATTTCCCAGCTTCCTGCAATTGTCCAGGTCTTGACGTCCAACGGGCCCCCACCCTAGTTACACTTCTCTATTTTGGGAACCCCCTACAGCCTGTACTGAAAAACAGTGTCAGGTTTGCCCGGCTGCACCTACTTTCTCACTCCCCTCACTCTGTTTTCTCTCCCTTACCCTGATTACGCTATCCTTTACACCTGCTTACTTCCAGCTGCACCTCATTAGTTTCTCCCTATTTAGTCCCTGCTCTTTGTTCACTCCCCTGCCAGTTCTTTCTAGCTTTTCTCAGGCCCGTTTGTTCCCCGTCGTTCTTTGCTCTGTATTAGTGTATTTGTTTTTGTCTCCTTCTCTCCAGCTGCTTAGATTACTTTCCCTCCTTGCCTCAGTCGCTCCTTCGGACCACGGACCTCCTCCACTCTGCTTCCTCACCACCCTGCAGGTCGATGCACAGTCTACCACTCACCGTATGTACTGTTTCTGTTTATCTTCCTTAGCATCCAACTCGACCAGTCCAGGAGTGAGTCCCAGTGTCCGCAGCCCGGTCCTCTTTGCATCATCTCCATCATTGACTGTGTACACTTCCTAGCTCGACACCCGGTCCCTGTATTACTCTACTGTTTCTATTCTTGTCACTTATTCATCACTGTAAATAAATAGCACTGTCTGCACCGAAGTCAGCCACCTGGGTCCGTCTATTTTTTGCGACTCGCTCACTGCTGTGTTCGAGCCAGCTTAACAAACAGGAAGCCTGACGCCCAATGTTCTTGCAGAGGCCCTTACAAAAGAGCAGAGAGGTCATCTCTGACCATGCTACATGTTATACTTAGCTAACATTGGCCTATCAACTATGCTAATAACTATTAACTATAATCAGTTTGCTTTTACCACTACAGAATCCCCTCCTTCCGTAGTTATAAGACACACTAAAGCAAACACATACAGAAAAACAACAAGAAAACAACAAGGAAGTTTATAAACACACATAAATGCCTTGATACAACACTTCCTGACACTAAGCAGTAAGCATTTATCACAGGGCTAAACATTTCAGTCTAACATGTCAAGTCTACACTAAATCAATTCCCTACGCTCTAAAAAACATGCTCGCACTGTAACATGGCACAATGCTCTTCTCTAATCTACGCTAAGGCCCTAATTACCATAACTTTCTAATTTAATGCTAATAGAACACATAACACACTAATACTAGACAATCACAGAAAAGGAAAAACAACCACCCAGGTGATCCTCTGTCTCCTGTCTAGCACAATTTTAACAATACACATGTCTGTACTGTAACACAAACTGCTTCAATGCAAACACTTTCTAACAGTTCAACACAGATCTTTCTTTGTGAACATAACAGGCAGACTCGCGCGAAAAACCTCTACAAGCGATAGTTTCATGGCATTGGCGTCGTTTGAATCTTTCTTTTAGACGCTCTGGTAGAGGAAAATTCCCGAGTGACCCCCCGGCAACGTAGCTTGATGCCGTTAGTGGGCGATCGCCAGCAAGGGCCTGCACTGGATCTGAGAGCAAACAGAAAACAGACATCATGAGATTCAAAATATAACACATGGATCATAAACATGATTACTA
>NW_018127994.1:1200602-1204522 GCF_001952655.1 Monopterus albus
TATGGTAGTACATTTGTCGCCTGAGCAGGATATGATCCTGCTTGTCCTTGCGCCTGCTGATGATAACGCACTGGGCAGTCACGCGCCCAGTGACCTCTTCTGTTACAAATATGACATCTGTCATCTCTCACAAAATTTCACCTGTAACCCCGGATCCACGACCACGTGCTCGTGATCTGCCACAGCTCTGAAAGCCACTACTCATGGGTTGTGAGTTCCATGAATAGGGAGGGGGCTGTCCAGGTACAGGTGTCTGTGCGTTGTGTACCACAGCAGAGGGCACTAAATACTGTTGTGCAGTGCCCGCTGAAAGCATCTGATTCTCAGCAGCTTTAATTCTGTCTACTGTATCCCTCATCTCTTTAAGTTGTGCTTTTGTCAGCTGTGCTTGTAAGGATGAGAGTTCCCTTTCATCTTTTTCTCTTTCTTCTCTGTCATTATCGAGATATTGAATAATGTGCGCAGCCCACTGTTTATAGGGCAAAGTATTTAAGCCACTCACTTGTTTCAACCATTGCTGAATTCTTGCAGAGAGAGAGGACTCGACAGCACTACGAAACAGTACACCGACACTCTGGACCAAACCAGGGTCCTCACCGCTGTAATTATGCCACAGTTCACGCACTCTTAAGATATACTGACTTCCTGTCTCCCCTGTCTGCACGGGAATATGGGACAGCTTTACACTCTGAGCTTGTAGTGGATATTTCATTCTGATAACAGGCCAGAGCACATGAATTACCGCGTGTAGTGGGACTGAGTCATCATCTCTGTCTGTATGGGCCAAGGCTTCAACTTCCTGTAGCATGCTGAGAGAATTACAGGCTGTGAAAATACATTGGAAATCACCCAGAGCTGGCACACAGCCAGCACATGCACTCAAAAATGCTTTGATCCATGGGGTCCCGCCCTTCTCTAATGGCGGAAGATGGCTTTTAATCAGTGTTGTATCTTGTAGAGAAAACGGCGCGTACGTCACAGAAACGCCGCCCTGTGGTGTGTCAATAGCGACATTTGGGTCGCAGGCTTCTCAAAAGGTGGGCACGCACATATCCTCACATAAACTGATGTAAGATGTCACAGTGTCCAAGAGTTCATCCAGGTCTGTAGCTGCAGCCTGAAATAGACTCTAATCTGTGCAGTTAAAGCAGGCCTGTAGCTCTGATTTTGCCTGTTCAGTCCATCTCTTCACATGAGAGGAATAGTCTTAATTTTAACTAAAGGATTATACTCTTTCAGCAAATTCCTCATACTGGCCAAGCCAACAGCACTACTGCGACCAGAAGTGCTAGGCTCCTCACTGCAAGGGGCAGCCTGTGCCCCAGATCCTGCAATCACACCATCTAAATACTGTTGTGCACTAGTCCAGTCTTCCTCCTTATCGGGAAAACTGCAGCAATGTAGAATCTGAGGTTTAAAAAAGTGGGCTAGTGGGCTACAGGACAGTTAACTACATGCTATAATTATCACATTCAGATTCCAACAATTCAACCAGGACACTCAATAGGGAATTCTCAATCAGGAGTTACACATGTGTATATTCACAGCTTGCCGTTACTCACATGCCGACTCCCTGGTGCACTGTCCCATTATCATGAAGTGATCAATTCTTCTCCAGTATCTACAAAGGCAGCCATGGGGTGGGAGAAGTGCCCAAACCTTAAATCAATCTGCACAAATGTTTCAAGAGGAAGTGGTTTCTTACAAGACCCAGCTCAATAGTGCCTTCTCACCTCCTCCTGAGCCCCATTTTTACAGGACATGACTGGGCTTTGTGACCAGGGATGGTACAATATAAACACAGATTGGTTTGATAATGCTGTTGCCATTCCTCTGGGGACAACCTGGAGCGTCCTAGCTGCATGGATTCAGGGGGGTCTAGAGACAGAGCTGACCCCCTCTGGTCCAACTGGGACTCGGCAGGAGTCTAGGTCTTGTAGCCTCTACAAGAAGGCTGTTTATCACAGTGCGGAGAGAATTGAGACTGCTGACACTGTTCTCTTCATCTCTCGCTCAGACAATAATCATTGTGGGTATAGAGTGAGGTTAAATTGTTAGGACTGCTGGGTAAAGCGCAGCCTCTTCCTTAAGACTGTCAGAGAGCCCTCTATAGAAAATGTCTTTTAATTACGCCTTGTTCCAACTTTCTACCCTTTCTCACTGTCCTACTAGGATTATAATATTATATAATATCCACAATATACATGATCTACTGAAGGAGGATGACATGCTGAGTATCACGAGACAGAGAGCAGGATATTCAACATGGTGGTGCACAGTCACTAAGAGCAAACAAACACTATGCTAGCTACTTTTCTGACTTTTCTAACTAATATTTAGCATTACATGAGAAAATCTATCAACACCACAACCTGCTGACAACAACTGAACCACTTTTTATGTACAGGAGGAATTATCAGACCGAGAGGCATTCACTGACCAATACTACAATCACTGCAGAATGGATACAGCCAATGGAACTCAGCAAGGCACTCCCAACCCAAATAAGCAGAAAAAGACTTCTTCTACAGATACAAGCAAGCTACTAATGACAGAAATTGAGGTCAGTGGTCTAGCTTCCATCAAAAAATTAAATTTTGATTTACTGGTCACACTTCATGATGAAATAAAAAAAACTCCGGTCAAGTCTTGAATTCGCTAACAACTACACTGAAAAATTAGAACAGTCAAAACAACTCTCTTCAAACATTTTTAGAGAAAGTCTGCAATTGGTCTCTTTTACTTTGAACAGTGTACTTTGAATGGTGGCAACATTCATGTTTTGAAGAGGCACCTACAACATATATCACGCATGTGAGCCACCTCAGGTCAGCAGCACTAAGAATTGATGGACAATATGCAGACTGTGCAGGGGTCTGACTGATTTTACTGTTTATAATGCCTGTAAGTATAAATAAATATTATGATTATTACTAGTATTTTGATATCATGTACATTTAATTTAAAACAGTGTTGTGAAAATGACTTATGATCACATACGATCGCATCCAACTCTTTTTGGAGAACTACTTGGCTTAAAAATATAATTTTATGGTGACTGGCAGAATTACTTTAAATGTTGTATTAAACCATTTTGTAACAGTAATACTTCTATGTTACTTCTCTAATTTAAACAGTTTTTTTTATTTATGGGTTGACTGAAATTACTGTTGCTATTGCAATGCACTTTGTTAAACATTAGCACAGAAACAAATAATTGGTTAATTAATCACCAGGTCATTCAACAATACAATTTTGATGCTTTTTTCAGTCTGAAATTTGAGCTTTCAGGTCTGTTTTATATTAAGTAACCAGGTTACTGAGAGAAACAAGGTTACAGCAGAAATCAGATAATCCGTTTACATGCACAGCAGTAATCAGGTTATTCAAAAACCCCAGTATACACGAGCTTGTCGTGGGTGAAATCAATGCACAGAAAATCACTGCAGTGCCAAGAATCATTTATTGAACAATATTATTGAAATATGATTGAGAGGGTGGGATACAAGACCACCTGTGTCAGTCTTAGTCTCTGCAGAGGAGGTCATGCAGTCAGCCACAGGTCTGTCCTTCTTTTAGGGCCTTCACGCAAACACACCTGCCCCAGCTGAGGTCATGCAGTCAGCCACAGGTCTGTCCTTCTTTTAGGGCCTTCACGCAAACACACCTGATCAACCCTGTTGCTAACTATATTCCAATTTCTCACTTCCTGTTATTGTCCCCCCTCTGGTGTCAACCCCTAGTCTTGCTTCTCTTTTTTCGGGAACTCCATGCAAGATGTACTAAACAACAGGAAGCCTGGCGCCTGAACCCCTCTCAGAGAGCAGTGCAAGAGAACAAAAGGTCGCTGACCTTTCCTTGTTACACAAGCATTTTCCTATACTAACACTAGAAGTCTATTCTAATATATATAAATAATA
>NW_018127994.1:1206876-1210426 GCF_001952655.1 Monopterus albus
GGTGGGCACGCACATATCCTCACATAAACTGATGTAAGATGTCACAGTGTCCAAGAGTTCATCCAGGTCTGTAGCTGCAGCCTGAAATAGACTCTAATCTGTGCAGTTAAAGCAGGCCTGTAGCTCTGATTTTGCCTGTTCAGTCCATCTCTTCACATGAGAGGAATAGTCTTAATTTTAACTAAAGGATTATACTCTTTCAGCAAATTCCTCATACTGGCCAAGCCAACAGCACTACTGCGACCAGAAGTGCTAGGCTCCTCACTGCAAGGGGCAGCCTGTGCCCCAGATCCTGCAATCACACCATCTAAATACTGTTGTGCACTAGTCCAGTCTTCCTCCTTATCGGGAAAACTGCAGCAATGTAGAATCTGAGGTTTAAAAAAGTGGGCTAGTGGGCTACAGGACAGTTAACTACATGCTATAATTATCACATTCAGATTCCAACAATTCAACCAGGACACTCAATAGGGAATTCTCAATCAGGAGTTACACATGTGTATATTCACAGCTTGCCGTTACTCACATGCCGACTCCCTGGTGCACTGTCCCATTATCATGAAGTGATCAATTCTTCTCCAGTATCTACAAAGGCAGCCATGGGGTGGGAGAAGTGCCCAAACCTTAAATCAATCTGCACAAATGTTTCAAGAGGAAGTGGTTTCTTACAAGACCCAGCTCAATAGTGCCTTCTCACCTCCTCCTGAGCCCCATTTTTACAGGACATGACTGGGCTTTGTGACCAGGGATGGTACAATATAAACACAGATTGGTTTGATAATGCTGTTGCCATTCCTCTGGGGACAACCTGGAGCGTCCTAGCTGCATGGATTCAGGGGGGTCTAGAGACAGAGCTGACCCCCTCTGGTCCAACTGGGACTCGGCAGGAGTCTAGGTCTTGTAGCCTCTACAAGAAGGCTGTTTATCACAGTGCGGAGAGAATTGAGACTGCTGACACTGTTCTCTTCATCTCTCGCTCAGACAATAATCATTGTGGGTATAGAGTGAGGTTAAATTGTCACTAAGAGCAAACAAACACTATGCTAGCTACTTTTCTGACTTTTCTAACTAATATTTAGCATTACATGAGAAAATCTATCAACACCACAACCTGCTGACAACAACTGAACCACTTTTTATGTACAGGAGGAATTATCAGACCGAGAGGCATTCACTGACCAATACTACAATCACTGCAGAATGGATACAGCCAATGGAACTCAGCAAGGCACTCCCAACCCAAATAAGCAGAAAAAGACTTCTTCTACAGATACAAGCAAGCTACTAATGACAGAAATTGAGGTCAGTGGTCTAGCTTCCATCAAAAAATTAAATTTTGATTTACTGGTCACACTTCATGATGAAATAAAAAAAACTCCGGTCAAGTCTTGAATTCGCTAACAACTACACTGAAAAATTAGAACAGTCAAAACAACTCTCTTCAAACATTTTTAGAGAAAGTCTGCAATTGGTCTCTTTTACTTTGAACAGTGTACTTTGAATGGTGGCAACATTCATGTTTTGAAGAGGCACCTACAACATATATCACGCATGTGAGCCACCTCAGGTCAGCAGCACTAAGAATTGATGGACAATATGCAGACTGTGCAGGGGTCTGACTGATTTTACTGTTTATAATGCCTGTAAGTATAAATAAATATTATGATTATTACTAGTATTTTGATATCATGTACATTTAATTTAAAACAGTGTTGTGAAAATGACTTATGATCACATACGATCGCATCCAACTCTTTTTGGAGAACTACTTGGCTTAAAAATATAATTTTATGGTGACTGGCAGAATTACTTTAAATGTTGTATTAAACCATTTTGTAACAGTAATACTTCTATGTTACTTCTCTAATTTAAACAGTTTTTTTTATTTATGGGTTGACTGAAATTACTGTTGCTATTGCAATGCACTTTGTTAAACATTAGCACAGAAACAAATAATTGGTTAATTAATCACCAGGTCATTCAACAATACAATTTTGATGCTTTTTTCAGTCTGAAATTTGAGCTTTCAGGTCTGTTTTATATTAAGTAACCAGGTTACTGAGAGAAACAAGGTTACAGCAGAAATCAGATAATCCGTTTACATGCACAGCAGTAATCAGGTTATTCAAAAACCCCAGTATACACGAGCTTGTCGTGGGTGAAATCAATGCACAGAAAATCACTGCAGTGCCAAGAATCATTTATTGAACAATATTATTGAAATATGATTGAGAGGGTGGGATACAAGACCACCTGTGTCAGTCTTAGTCTCTGCAGAGGAGGTCATGCAGTCAGCCACAGGTCTGTCCTTCTTTTAGGGCCTTCACGCAAACACACCTGCCCCAGCTGAGGTCATGCAGTCAGCCACAGGTCTGTCCTTCTTTTAGGGCCTTCACGCAAACACACCTGATCAACCCTGTTGCTAACTATATTCCAATTTCTCACTTCCTGTTATTGTCCCCCCTCTGGTGTCAACCCCTAGTCTTGCTTCTCTTTTTTCGGGAACTCCATGCAAGATGTACTAAACAACAGGAAGCCTGGCGCCTGAACCCCTCTCAGAGAGCAGTGCAAGAGAACAAAAGGTCGCTGACCTTTCCTTGTTACACAAGCATTTTCCTATACTAACACTAGAAGTCTATTCTAATATATATAAATAATAACTACTAAACATATACTGTTTGTTTTAACCACTACAAGCTCCTACTAAGTAATCTGACACCCCCACCCCAGCCAACTGAAATTGGAAAGATGTTGTTCGGGTGCATCTGCAGTTGGAAAGCCTGATGTCATTATGTGACTGCATCCACCCATAAACAAAGATGGACACTTGGTCTCTTCAGTGATGTTTCACCTGCAAATCAGGACATTACCTGCCCTATCAGTCATTAATAATGGCAAATAGAAAACAAAACACATTCATCCAATAAGCAGCTGATTTGAGTATCCATCACATTTATCTTGTTGCTGCATGCCATGTTGATAATCCTGAAGAAGGAAAAGAAACCTGGTTACATGTATACATGGCAGAGAAATTGACATTCTCCAGGAGAAATCTCGCTGAGGAAATCAGGTTTCCCTAATCCCCTACCGTGATTACTGAAACCAGGTTTTCTGTTTACATGACAGTTAAGAAATCAGCTTACTCAAGAAAGCCGGTGAGCATTTGCATATGCTTTAAAAGGGTTATTTTTCCATGATGTGACAGAAAGGCTTGCTATGAAGCCATTGATGGAGTGCTTTTAATATTTGAAATGGCCCTTTGAGTTTTCATCGATACAATTATTGCTGAAAGCATGTGGAAAAAATGGCATACTGTATATCTGCAATTATATTTATATTCTGTAGTTCTTTTAAAATAGTTTGATGTTTTTTCATGTCTTGTGTCAGGTTTGCCCAGCTACACCTTCCTCTCTCCTTCTTCCTCACACTAGCCTAGCCCTTGCACTGATTACACTATTCAACACACCTGCCCCGCTTCCCTGATTACTCACCAGCTGCACCTCATTAGTCTCCTCCATACTTATACACTGTTCACCAGTCACTCCCCTGC
>NW_018127994.1:1210780-1216208 GCF_001952655.1 Monopterus albus
CTGCTGCTGCTGATCGACACCCGGTCATCTACCTCATTACTCCTCCTGTATATATGTCACTACCTTCACTGTAAATAAACCTCACTGCTTGCACCGAAGCCAGCCACCTGGGTCCGCTTTTTATCTGCTCGCTCACTCTGTGTTCGAGCGCACCCTAACATCTTGCCTTTCTAACAATACTGCGAACAACTCTTTATATTAGAATCCATTCCAACTTTATTTATAAAGCACCAAAAACAACCAGATGACCAAAGTGCAGTGTAAATAATATACATTAAAAATAAACAGAACTTACATATACAGATTAAATCAACACCAATATAAAATATCAAAAAGCCAAAGAGAATAAATAAATGTTTTCAAAAGGGACCTAAAAACAGACAAAGAAGAGGCTTGTCTGATGGGCAGTGGCAAATCATTCAGCAGCATTCCACAATTTGGGAGCAGTAGCCACAAAAGCACGATCACCTCTAAGCTTGCGCTTTGTTCTGGGCACACAAAAGAAACTGATTAGCTGACCTCAAAGAACGGGTAGGTGTATACCAGTGAAGCAAGTCAGATAAATAAGAAGGTGCAAAGCCATGAAGGGATTTAAAAACAAATAATAAAATAGTGGATCCTAAAATAAACAGGTAACATCTATCTAATGATGGATGGATTTATATGTTGTTGATAGAATCTACATCAGAATGCAGAAAACTGTTTTGAGAGACAAACGTAATATTGAAATTAATTTTCACAAAACGACTAAGGTTGCACACTAATATTAACCCTCTTACTGTGTATTGCAGGTCACTTCGGACAACTTTCTTATTTGAGTCGTTTTAAATACTGACTATCCTATCTTCCTCTCAGCAATCCATCAACTCCTCATTTAGCTTCATGATCTTGTATGTGTTGTGGAATGACTGAGCCAACTTTCGCAAACAACAAAATATTTGATAATTTGTTCTTTGCAGGTCAGATGGTGAATGCAACCATACTCCTCCTACCATCTCTTATCAACAGAATGCTTCTCATATCTATGTGATCAAGGTTAGTTGTTTGAATTGATTTATTTTACCTTTTCCTTTTATTTTATCTATTTTTATTTTCCATGCATTTTACAGCCTTAGCTGTAACTTTTGCAAAGCAGTTTTCCAGCCACTTGATGGATTGCACCTTTATGGTTTATATGTTTGCAGAAATGATTTTTGGGTACATTTGGAAAGGTGATTATATTGTTTTGTTCAGAATGTTTATTCAAAGTTAGCTGAAGCTTTTCAGGTATATAGGTCTGACACAAACTGGCAGTGTATCAATATGCAGCATTGCAAATGCATTCAGTATTTCTTATTATTTTTTTTGCTGTTACTAGGATTTGTAATTTTTACTGTTTAATTGATATTCATAGATTTTTAAAGGTATTTTTAAAAAAACGTTTTTTCAATTAACCAGTGAATCTATATACAGTAGATTATGAAGCCTTTTAGGCTATTTTTGCAGTTATTAAAGCAAAGCAACATAATAAATTTGAATTCGTTTTCATTTGTTTGTTTGTTTTACCAACTTTGATCTAAATTACAGTGACTTTAAAAGCCTTTGGAACATAACCTGTTAATAGAGAGAGGTTGATCAGATCTACAGTAATATGGATGTGCTGATTAGGGGAAAAAACATCTTTGAACAGTCTGGTCAGGATGGGGTCTAAGATGTTGATGATTTAAAAGAAGCAGTTGTTGAGGTCAACTCAGAGAGATCTATGGGAGAGAAGCAGTCTAAATATAAATGAGGTCTGACAGATGTTTCTAAAGCCACTCTACTTGATGACACATCTGTGAGTTGTGGGATGGATTTAATTTATTTTATGATTTAATTTTTTCTCTAATTGTTGTAATTTTATTTGTAAATAAACTCATGAACTCATTACTGCTGAGATCTAAGGGAATATTAGGGAAGCCTAATAGCTGAATCTTTTGTGACCTGTTTAAAGGTTGAATGGTGTATGTAGCTGAAAGTATGCAGAGGTTTTAATTTTTCAAACAAAATGATTGAAATGTAATTATTTCATTATAGATACACTGTATACATAGACATAAAGGGTAGGGCCAACAATTCCAGATACCATCTGTTTTACTCAAAAGAACATTGCATGTCATTGAAAAATATTTTTGATGACACATATTTAAAAAGTTTTTTGTTTTCTGCATTTTTTAATCAAAATGAGAGTTGTTGTTTTTAAGGTTTTTTTTTTTTTTTTTTTTTTTTACAAATATGAATTCCAAGATATTCAATGCTTTTCTAAAAGTAGAAAATCACACATTAGGTTTTATCTGTGTAATGCAAGCCTGGAATTTAACATTTCTTTGCAATAAGATTTAAAGGGGAAATGATGAAAATTGAGTTTTTTTAATAAGACTGTGTTGTTATTTTAGTGAATCATTTTAATCTCTCACTCAAAATTGTTAAACCTTGAAATTGATGGCTACTGTATGTATAATATAAACTCTCTCATTGGAAATAAAAATATTTCCAAAGCCAAAGGTTTGAAGTGAAGTAAATAAGAACTGATGCTTTACTGTGTCAAATGCTTTATAAAGGTCATGAGAAGAATTAATGCTGTTGATTCTGTATATTAAGTAATCCAGTAAATCAAGAAAAGTCTAATATTACAACAAACCTGATTAGGTGGGTGGCATTTTGGTGCAGTGGTTAGCACCATCTCCTCACAGTAAGAAGGTTATGGGCTTGAACCTCAGCTAACAGCAGCCTTTTCTGTGTGGAGTCTGCATGTTGTCTTGTCTCTAGAGGCGAATCCCCTAATTGCATCCACATTTCCCTAATTTGCATCTTTTCCTCATGTCTTAGTTCTGTCCATGTCAGACGCAAGGAACAGATGCAAGGAGAAGCTGCCAAGAGAGAGAAACAAAACAATACACTGTAACTGACATGAGACGTCCTTTCCTCTGATCTTTCATGTGAAGCATCCAATCACACACTGATTTCTGTTAAAGGGGCATGTCAATCCAAACAGACTAATACTCAGGATGCACTCATGTATCCTCAGTTATAGCTCCTCCAGCCAGCCTCCCCACTTCTCAGACCAAAATTAAGAGCTATGGGACGTCTTTCATCATGGTGGATTGGAACGACTTACGGGTCGAGCACGGACTGAGGATCGGGGCATGATAAAATAACAGAATTGGGATTCAGCTTATGTGACAGTCCTGTGATAGACTGACATGTCTACGGTGTATCCCGGTTCTTGTCCAATAGCAAGCAAGCAAGCAAAATTTATTTATATAGCACCTTTCTAAACCTGTGTTACAAGGTGCTTTCCAGTAAAACATAAAAAATAATAAAAATACATAAAACCAGATCAAACACATCTACACAATAAAATAACAACAAAAATGCATGGTCAGAACAAGTACATCAATCAATAAAATTGTCAAAGGCCCGTGAATACAAATGCGTTTTGAGAAGTGATATAAAAACAGTCAGGTTCGGAGCAGACCATTCTACAGTATAGGAGCCCAAACTGAAAAAGCTCAGTCTCCCCAATGTTTCCGTCTGGACTTCGGTACTTCCAGGAACAACTGGTTCAAAGACCTAAGTGTCCTTTCTGGAGTATAAAAATGCACAAGCTCAAATATATGAAGGTGCCAGATCATGTACAGCCTTATAGATGAACATCAACAATTTTACATCAATCCTAAAACAAACAGGAAGCCAATATAGTGAGGCAAGAACTGGAGTGATATGCTCATGATGCCGTGTATTAGTTAAAAGACGAGCTGCTGCATTTTGGACCAACTGCAGTCGGGACAATAAGGCTTGAGAAATGCCAGTATACAGTGCATTACAATAATCTAGTCTAGAGCTAATAAAGGCATGAATTGCCTTTTCAAAATCACTAGAAGAAAGAAAGTGTTTAATGTTAGCCAGAAGTCTCAATTGAAAAAAGTTGGCTTTAACCACAGATTTTATCTGTTCGTCCAGCTTAAGAGCACCATCAAATATCACCCCAAGATTTCTCATGTGAGGCCTCAGGTAGGAAGCCAAAGAGCTAGGGATATCAGAACCAGTGATACCAGAGTTACCAATTACAACACATTCTGTCTTATGTCTAATCCCAATGTCAGCTGGCTCCAGCTCCCCTGTGACCCCCAATAGGATAAGCAGTATATACAATGGAGGAATGGATGAATGTGCCATTTAGCCATAAACATAGTTTGATTTTTTTTAAAGTTTTCACTTAGTCCTGTTTTTAGCCATCTGGTAAAAATCTGCAACATTGTTTTTAGTCTATGTTAATAATGTTTATTGATCTCCAATTTTCTTCTATTTATTTATTTTGTCTGCTTTGGGAAGCAGCGTTATTAAACCATGTTTCATAGTTTAATTTATTACCGAACAATGTGTTTTCAATTATATTCCAAAAACAGGTATAGTATACATTTCAACTGAAGACCATCCATTACTGGGGATTTCCTTTTTTTCATCTTGTGAACAAAAATTTCAGATTTTGAGATAGGCTTATCACGATCCAGCTTGTAGGCCTATTTGTTTGAAATCTGTAGAGTAAATGAATAAAATAATACAAACTTTTGTCAGATTTGACGTGTAAGAACGCCAAATGGTGTTTGTGGTGGACTCAATTATAAAACCAGACGAACTGATTTAGCTGAAGGTTTTTACTTGTAGCACCTAGATAATCAATACACAGTCCGGGATACACAATCAGGTCGATAAGACAATCCAGGGTCAGCGCCGGTAGACAGGTATAGCCAGGAGATCCAAACTCGAGAGGTCAAGGGGAATAACTCAGAAGGTCGGTACACTGCAGGCAATCAGAAACTGGAAGGGCATAGGCAAAACACGGTGGTCAAAAACAGAGAATCAGGCAAGGTATAAATGCTGGAGAGTCAGAGCTGGAGTTTAGAACAATCTGGCGGCGTCCTGGTGGGAGGACGCTGCCTAAGTAGAGGTGCACACAATAACGAAACAGGTAAAACCAATGTGAGTGATGAAGAACGTAAAAAGACCGAAACTAAGGTGAAACAAAAACAGGAAGTAACGTCAAAATAAAAGCCTGACAGGAAGCAACAGAACCGAATCGTGACAGTACCCCCCCTCCACAAGGATGGCTCCCAGACATCCAAACCGAAACCAAAACCAAGACCGAACAAAGCAGGGAGGGAGGAGGGGGCCAGGAAGGAGGGCACAGGCACAACAGAAAACCCCCCCTCACACGGCGGACCCACGGCATGGTCTGGATGAGCTCTATGGAAGTCCTGAATGAGGGACGGGTTCAAGATATGGCGGGAGGGTACCCAGGACCGTTCCTCTGGACCGTACCCCTCCCAGTCCACCAGGTATTGGATTCCCCGACCACGTTTCCGGGACCGCAGGAGACGCCGGACCGTCTAGGCCGGACCCCCACCTA
>NW_018127994.1:1218693-1225468 GCF_001952655.1 Monopterus albus
CGCTCTAAGCACCCCATCTTTCTTCCCAACAAAAAAAAAACCCTGCCCCAGCTGGGGACGAGGATGGGCGTATCAACCCAGCCCTCTGGGCTTCCGTGATATAATCAGTCATGGCCCGCTGTTCTGGAACAGACAGAGAAAACAGGCGGCCCCTAGGAGGCATGGTGCCTGGCAATAAGTCTATAGCACAGTCATAGGGTCTATGTGGAGGAAGGGAAGACGCCCGGGTCTTGTTGAATATTTGTTTCAAATCGTGATATTCTGGTGGCACTTTCGTTAAGTCCGTGATAACGTCTAATGGCCCTCCCCGATTGGTGTGTTGTGGAACCGTGGAGTGCAGACAGGTGGTGGCACACTGAGCGGCCCATTCTACCACCCGCCCTGCTCCCCAGTTCATTTTGGCCCCGTGCTTAACTAGCCAGGGAAAACCCAATACCACCGAATGATGTGGAGATCGCATGACTAGAAACTGTATTTCTTCTGTGTGATTGTCTATGGTAAGCGTGAGTGACGTGGTCTGTGTAGTAACTCGGTGCAAGAATTTATCGTTGAGTGAATGCACCAGAAGAGCCGGGTCCACTATGCAGGTAGGTATCTCATGTGCCTGGATAAACGCAGGATCCATAAAACATGCGTCGGAACCCGAATCAATGAACACAGGCGTTGTAATGTCATAAGCATGGAAAGATAAAACAGCCTGTACCGTGGGATGAGAGGTCGACTTAGCTGTAGTGTAGTGGCTCAGCAGCGCCCTCCTCTTTTTGCTGAGCTCTGTTCTTTTACCGGACATGCGAAGGCACGATGTCCAGGACCTCCGCAGTACAAGCATAGATTCTGCCTGAAGTGATGTTCTCGTTCTTCTGGCATTAATCTCATTTTCCCAAGTTGCATGGGCTTCGGGGTATCTGATGCGGCGCTGGGACCGGCGTGCGATGATCCCCGGTGGCGTTCCTGCTGGCGTTCCCGGTATCTCCCCTCCAGGCAGGTGACTAAATCCATGAGGGGACGCAGTCTCCTCGGGCGATTGTAGGCTGTCAGGGCATCTTTTAGGCAATCCGATAGGCCATAGTAAAAAGTGTCCACCAGTGCTGGTTCGTTGTACTCGCTGACAGCAGCGGCAGTGCGAAAAGCGATGATATAATCCACAGCTGACTGGGACCCTTGTGATAGTGACATGATGGAGGGAGAAGCGGCCGAGTCATAGCATGGTGGATCAAACACCCTGGTGAGCTCCGCAGCGAAACCCCCAAACGTGTCGCAGCAGGCCGTCCTAGCTGTCCATTCCGCCGTGGCCCATTGTCTGGCTTTTCCGGTTAACAAAGATAAGGTGTAGGCCACCTTGGCTCGTTCGGTGGGAAACGCTGATGGTTGCATTTCAAAAAGGATCTCGCATTGGGTGAGAAACGCATTGCTCTCTTTGCTCTCTCCTCCATACCGTTGTGGCGGAGACAGTCTGGGCTTGTGTTCCGCTGAAGCACTGGCTGCAGCCACCCCGGCAGCGGCCTGATCGCCTCTTGCCTGACCTAACTGGTGCAGGTCCATCTGTGTCTGACCCAGGGCAGCTCCCTGGTGGGCTAGGGCCTGCTCCATCCGAGCTCTCCAGTCAGGCTCTTGCTCGCTGGTTGAGTCCATACTTTTGGCCAGATTGTATTGTCAGATTTGATGTGTAAGAACGCCACATGGTGTTTGTGGTGGACTCAATTATAAAATCAGACGAACTGATTTAGCTGAAGGTTTTACTTGTAGCACCTAGATAATCAATACACAGTTCGGGATACACAATCAGGTCGATAAGACAGTCCAGGGTCAGCGCCGGTAGACAGGTATAGCCAGGAGATCCAAACTCAAGAGGTCAAGGGGAATAACTCAGAAGGTCGGTACACTGCAGGCAATCAGAAACTGGAAGGGCATAGGCAAAACACGGTGGTCAAAAACAGTAATCCAAGGTCAAAAACAGAGAATCAGGCAAGGTATAAATGCTGGAGAGTCAGAGCTGGAGTCTAGAACAATCTGGCAGCGTCCTGGTGGGAGGACGCTGCCTAAGTAGAGGTGCACACAATAACGAAACAGTTGAAACCAATGTGAGTGATGAAGAACGTAAAAAGACCGAAACTAAGGTGAAACAAAAACAGGAAGTAACGTCAAAATAAAAGCCTGACAGGAAGCAACGGAACCGAATCGTGACAAACTTTATTGTGTGTGTGTGTGTGGATTTGTTTGTGTGATCCATGAGTTCGTAGTTAACATTATGTACAACTACTATACAGGAGCAACAGCAGTAATAACTACAGCAGGATTAACATCAGCTGCAAACAGAGTGTTTGATATAATGTAGGAGTGAAACCCGTCTCTTCAGAACCCAGCACAGCGTGAAGATGCTGAATCCAAAGCACACTAAGACACAATCGTCAGCAACCAGTGTGAGACCAAACTTTTCTTTTGTGCCTTTTTCTCTGCTTTCCCTCCCAGCACTCTGTGGAGGCTGTTAATGCCGGAGTGAATCCCATCGGTGACACCTCCTATAACTCAAGCCACTGGGATCTGGGTAGTGCCTTCTTCTTTGCTGGAACTGTCATCACAACCATAGGTACTGTGATTATGGCTTTATCCTTAGCTACATCTATCTATCTATCTATCTATTTATCTATCTATCTATCTTAAAATTGAGTTTTAAGAAGGGTGCTGGTACATGGCAATAAGGAAATGTTTTACAGCTTTCCCTATTACAAAAGCGAAGCCTACACAGCCAGGGATCAACACATCCAGTTACCCGACCTAGCCTGCCGCCCGACTTGCATTGCACACAACTTTGATTCCTTTTCCTGCAGCTTGTGGGTTTACAGGGCAGTGGCACCATCTAATTTCTTCAGGCTCTAATTGACCAGACTACATTAAAAAAAAGGGACCAGAGAGTGTACTCCAATTATTGGTGTATCACACTACTCAGCTTCCCTGAGAAAGGTTATGCCAGGGTGCTGGAAAGGAGGCTCCAGCTGATTGTCGAATCTAGGATTCAGGAGGAACAATGTGGATTCCATCCAGGTAGAGAAACACTGGATCAACTCTTTACCCTTGCAAAGTTAATAGAGAGATCCTGGGAACACACTGGAGAGATTATATATTTCCCCTGGCCTTATGTCAAGAGGTGATCCTCACCCAAGTCTGTCGCAGCACAGAGCAATATGAAATGCACACTGTGTATCTTTCTAAGCTCACAAGAGAAAGAGGCATGGGTGCAGCTACTGGTGGATAGGAATTTGGCTTTTAGCACTATCAACACTTTATGCTGCTGCCATTTCCTCCTGCCATGAGAGCTTTGGTGATACAGTAGGTCACTGTTCAGCCACCTGTTAGTGAAACATTTTCTGAGGGGCATCTGGAAGCTGTGGCCCATGGCTCACCCCATGGCACTGCAGTGGGACCTCCCCCTGGTGCTTTGTACAGTAGGCAAAGCTCAGTTTGACTCACTCAGCCAGGTTCCCCTGAAATTTCTAAGACCGTATTTCTTTTGGCTTTGACATTTGCCAAGAATGTTGGTGATCTATATGCTATTTCTGTGTCCCCTTCTTGCATCAGGATTTAAGGGGATGGCAGCTCAGCTGTGTTATGACCAAACCCACCTCACACACCCAAGAGCATAACCAGCTCTTAGAGGTTGAGGGTGAAAATGCTAATGGGTTCTTCCCTTTTCCTCCTCAATGCTTAGAGCAGGAATCCTCCTTTCACCTGCATGCATGGCCGTGCCTCACCAATCCAAATGCTTGTTCTTGCACTAGAAGGAGGGATCCCGTGGCCTCCCCCTCTCAGCCCAATGGTTGTCACACTGGGTGTGCAACATTTTCTCATCTGCTGCAGTGCTCTGAGGAGTGTTGCTCGAGGACATTTGCTCAATAGCCTCCTGGTCTTCACCCTGCTCATTCATGCTGTTTTACTTACAAGACTTCTCCCTCTCCTCCTTAACCTGCCCTGTTCTTAGCTGTGTTCTGAGTTAAACAGTGTCAGAGGCTAACCATGCTCCCCTCCTGCCCTGTGGACAGGGGCAGGACAATTATCATACACACCATACTATGTCTGGCTCTGAGCTGTTGCATCAGGTTACCACTACTGCAACACTCACAACAGTGGGTTCATGTTCAGGATGTGTTACTGAACTGACCAGCATTAGCTGGTACACTCTTCCTTCCTTTAAATGGCAAGGGTGAGGTTGTGCTTAAAGGAACCAAACAGACACACTGGGACATATGTCACATCCTGCTTCACCATTATCCCAGTAGCAATATCCTTAGAGGGCAAAGCCTATATGAAATTGAACATTGGTTACACATTGTAACCAAGGATTCTGTGAGTATAGGCACAGCTGCTAAGATATTAGCCCCTGGCTCCCCTGATCAAAGAAAAAGCTGGTTTTTAGTTGAGAGTTGACTTGCAGTCAATTCGCAGTTTATATTTGAGCTGCGGACATAAGAGAGGCCCACATAGCAGGTGGGAGTGGGACAAGTGTTTTCAGCAATGCAGGACAGTGTGGGATATACCCACTAGCAATAGCCTTATAGGTCTGCACCTATACTCATAAAATCTTTGGTTACTATGTTTAACCAGCATTCTAAATAAAGATTAGAATTGGATCTGCATTATTCTGGCTGATACCGATCCTCTGCCCAGACTGGCACCGATACCAGTAATTATTATCAGATCGGGACGTCTCTAGTTTTAACAGCAGGCCAAAAAGCAATGTTGTGCTGCTCTCTCTGGTTGAGTGTTTCAAGTCGGTTTTACTTCTGACCACAGCCAGCATTACTGGGTATGACTAGGTGTAGTCAAAAGTGCACTCGATTGAATCTCTAACCACACCCAGCAGTGGTTTCATGGGTCCTGGGGTGCACTTTACTTCTCTGCAGCCAGATGAAAGTTAAAGGGAATTTTTCCTCCCCACTGTCGCCAAGTGCTTGCTCAAGGGGGATCTGTTGGGTTTTCCCTATGTAATAATAGTGATAACAGTAAGGTCTAGAACTTACTTTGTAAAGTGTCCTGAGATGACTTTTGTTGTGATTTGGCGCTATACAAATAAAATTTGATTTGATTTGATTTGAAACCACTGAAGGTCAGACATTAAACTGCTTTTATTCCACCCTTGACTTGCACTGGTAATATAAAGCATATCTCTAAATTGAAATATTTCCAGAATTTTAAACATTGTGTGTATCTGGGGGGGCGTGTCTTTTTCTCCTATAGGTTACGGTAACATTGCCCCAAGCACTGAGGGAGGGAAGATTTTCTGCATTCTGTATGCAATATTTGGCATCCCACTGTTTGGATTCCTCCTGGCAGGTGTCGGGGACCAGCTAGGTACCATATTTGTCAAAAGCATTGCCAAAGTGGAGAAGATGTTTCGGGTGAGTCGCAGTGTAAATATACTATTATCAACTATTATTATTATACCAACCATCAACTGTTATACTATTATAAACTCAGTTTTGTGAAAACATGGTTATGAAATTGACATTTGTAAGGTGGTCCATTTCTTTAAAATAAGGACAGTAACAGACAAGAGAACAAGACCCCAAGTAAAGTTTAACAAAGTGAGACAATACGCAGATGTCTGAGGACTAATACTACTATATCAATCTGAAGTGGCAGCTGCCTTTATCAATGTTTGAGACCTGTATCAAGGATTATTTAGGACTCATTTATGGGAAGTCATTCTGCAGGACTTCCCTCAGATTAGTTCAGTCTTTCATAGATAAATGTGCTGCCAGAATTTACTTCATCTGCCTGAGACACAAACTAATTCAATACTTTATTAGTAATCTTGTCAGACAATCATGTATTCTGTGGAACTATTAAGAAAGGGACAGTGATCATGGCTGTTGTGTAAGGGGGTCATTTAGCATCTCACCTTCCTACTAAACCTGTACTTAGATTCTTTAAACTTGGCCTTGTCACCACTTTGGAATGCATCTTCTTTTTCCAGCCTTAACTGGTTTACTGTAGCTGTCAATCAGGGTTTGTCATTGTAGTAACTCATCCTGATGCATGTTGGTTAGGGGTGTACATCCCACATTTCAACACTATGATCTTATATCAATTCTCTTGGGGATTCAGGAACTCACAAAGTTGAGGTGTGGCAGTGTTGCTGGGACACCGCACATAGTGCAGAACAAGAGTACAACAGTGTCCCTGGAGATACAGGTACTCAGAGGCAAGACATTTCAGGCAGGAGATAGGACCAGAATGGTGACAGCGTTGTCAGTGCAGAGGATCAGGACAAGAAAGTCCAGGTGAGGCGAGCATCGTAAACGTAGTGAGTATCATCATTATCTTCAAACAGTGTCAATGGACCAGCCAGTGACCGAGGTAAAGGGAGAGGTATATATGGGCTGCAGACTGGGAGATAATGTGGAACAGGTGAAAACAATGAACAGTGATGGTGTACTGAGGTGAGGTGACACAGGGCAGGAATTAATCAAAATAAAAGCTCTCAAAAACAGGAAATGAAGCTGAACCATGACAGATAGTGGAGAGAGAAAAGGGGTGAAAAAGCATCAGGACACAACAAACAATCAAACACTGGGCAGGTTAGTGTTAATGTAGCCGGTGCCTGCTCATCAGAAATGTACGGCTTCAGAGCCAGGGCTACCTGCAGAAAGGAACAGGGAGAGAGAGAGGACACACTATGGTCTTTTGGAGATACAGTGCCTTGCGAAAGTATTCGGCCCCCTTGAACTTTGCGACCTTTTGCCACATTTCAGGCTTCAAACATAAAGATATAAAACTG
>NW_018127994.1:1226791-1236695 GCF_001952655.1 Monopterus albus
TTACAGTTTTATATCTTTATGTTTGAAGCCTGAAATGTGGCAAAAGGTCGCAAAGTTCAAGGGGGCCGAATACTTTCGCAAGGCACTGTATCTTCAGTTAAAGGGAGTTTTTCCTCCCCACTGTTGGCAAGTGCTTGCTCAAGGGGGATTTATTGAGTTTTTCTCAATAAGAATGTCTATATCTTTGATTGATTGATTGATTTATTCTTTCAAACATGCAGAACAGAACAGAACAATGAACAAATGACAATAACACACATGATTACACACATCCAACCAATGCTAATTCAAAATCAGTTTGCTTACACCTATTACATGTTTGAATGGAGTAGGAAGAAGTCAAACTTATCCAGTCCTACCCCATGACATCATATTATACAAAATTTATGCAACATTGGCTGCAAGCAATATCACTACATAGATAAAGCAGATTGTTACTTATTCGTGCATATATCTTGTATAACACATACATTTATATTTATATTTAAACTCCTTAATTCTGGTACTATTTTTCATGTCCACAGTTAAGTTATTCCATAGTTTGACCCCACTTATAGAAATACAAAATCTTTTTTTGGTTGTTCGTATAGCATGAACTTTTAAATTTAAATGTCCCCTTAAGTTATATCCCCCTTCCCTTTCATCAAATAACTTTTGGATTCCACCAGGTAATAAATTGTTCCTGGCTTTATACATAAACACAGCAGTCTTATATTCCACTAAATCAAAGAATTTTAACAATTTAGACTGTATGAAAGCTACATTTGTGTGATCCCTATACCCCATCTTGTGCACAACTCTTATCGCTCTCTTCTGTAATATGTACAATGGTTGAAGTGAACTCCTGTATGTATTTCCCCAGTTTTCAACGCCATACTCCAAATATGGCAAAATCAATGAACAATACAAAATCCGCAATGCTTTGACGTCCAGCATATGTCTAACCCTTGCCAATATCGATATATTTTTAGCTATTTTATGCTGAACATGTCTAATATGAGATTTCCAGGATAATCTGTCATCAACCATTACCCCCAGAAATTTAATTTCATATACTCGTTCAATGTTGGCACCCCCAATTCTCAATTGAAGTTCATTATGTGGTCTACGGTTCCCAAATACCATATATTTAGTTTTCTCTAAATTCAAAGATAGTAAATTATTATCACACCATTTCTTTATCTTCCCAAATTCCTCTGAAACCCTTACAGAGAGTTGCTGTAAGTTTTCATCTGATGCCCAAATGGTAGTATCATCAGCAAACAAAACCATTTTAACAGTTTCAGAAACCTTACATATATCATTGATGTATAATATAAATAGTTTAGGTCCCAACACAGAACCCTGAGGCACTCCACACACAATGTTCAGCTCACTTGATTGATATTCCCCCAACCTCACAAATTGACGCCTCTGTGTCAAATAACTTCTGATCCATTTCCAAACTATTCCTCTGATCCCATATTTCTCTAACTTGTCCATTAATAGTTCATGATTAATTGTATCAAATGCTTTTCTTAGGTCAATAAATATCCCCATCGTAATTTTTTTCTCATCCATAGCACTTGTAATGTCCTCCATCAGGTCAGTAATGGCCAAGGATGTTGATCTTTTCGACCTAAAACCATATTGACAATCAGATAAGATATTATGTTTATCAATAAATGTGTCTAGTCTGTTATTAAAGAGTTTTTCCAGAATTTTTGAAAATTGTGACAACAGAGAAATCGGTCTATAGTTTGTGAGGTTGTGTTTATCACCAGATTTATACAGTGGAATAACCTTTGCTATTTTCATATTATTGGGGAACTGCCCAAGTCGAAACGACATATTAAAAATATGGGTTAATGGTTTACATATCCCCTCAATTACCCACTTGACAGTTGTCATGGTGATACCATCACTATCACTGGATGTTTTGTTACCACATTTGTTCACTATCTCTATAATTTCCTTTTCAGCTATGGGCTTCAAAAACATTGAACTCATGTTCCTTTCGATTGTATTATTATTTATAGTGACGGATGTATCATCTGTACAAATGCCTCCTGCTAAACTAGGACCAACGTTCACAAAGAACCTGTTAAACTTTTCAACTACATCCTCCAATTTATTAACCTGTGTATCATTATCCATAAAATATTGTGGGTAGTTACACCTTCTAGAACTGTTTCTGATCAATTTATTTAATATATTCCAAGTACCTCTGATGTTATTTTTATTATCCTCTAATATTTTAGAGTAATATAGTTTCTTACATCTCCTCAAAATCTCAGTTAATTTGTTCTTATATGTCTTATATTTTTCTTCCGCCTTCTTTGATCGGTCCTTAATGAACTGTTTATATAACACATTCTTCTTTTTGCATGCATTCTGTAATCCCTTGCTCTGTAATCTCTCACTGTAATTCTTTTTTATTTTTATACCGCTTACGAGGACAATTCCTGTCATATACAGTCTTAAATATGTTTAAAAATTTCTCATATGCATTATCTAAGTCTTCCTCTCTGTAAACTGATTCCCAGTTTTGCCCCATAAAATCCTCTTTTAGTCTCATTACAGCATGTTCATTCATCACCCTCCTATAGAAAAAATTTGTTTTAGGCCTCTCTTTTCTATACTGGCCCTCATAAACCACAAATATTGGTAGGTGATCACTAATATCATTTATGAGTAATCCACTTGTCATTTTACTGTCCATAACATTGGTAAATATATTATCTATTAGAGTAGCATGCTGAGTTGTTACTCTACTTGGTTTTGTAATTTTTGGATATAGACTACATCTGTATATTGTGTTAATAAACTCCTCAGTTCCTGTGTGCTTGTTTGGATTTTACTAGGTAAAGTGCCCTGACATGATTTTTGTTGTGATTTGGTGCTATACAAATTGAACTGAATTGACTGCACCAGTGACCACTGCAGCCAAAGTTAGTTTACCTGTAATTAGTGCAACAAAAGTCAGTATATCTGTGATCACTGCACCAAATGCAACGGTACCTTTGATTTTAGTTTAATGCTCATTACATGAACAAAGTTTATAAAGTAACCTGTGAATACCACAGCTTTCTCAGGTGTGTCTAATGCATCCTGGCTCCAATTGCCTGAAGAAATAAGAAAACATTGTGAGACTTCATAAAGATTGGAGAGAGATACTTCTAGTACTTGTAGAAGAACATGATTGTGCATTTGGCTGTGTGTGGCTAAGTGCAAGTGTAAGACAATGCATATACTATAATAAGAGGTATGAGCACTGCATACTATAAGTTGAGATACAAAGGCAAAGTGTGGTGTGTTAGAGAAGTTGAACTTTTTACAATGAGGTGGTGATGTGTTACAATTGAGACATACGTATATTGCATAAGACTGAAAAGTACAGTCAGTGCAGCTGTACTGATTCAAATTGAAGCATACATATCTGTTCCATCAGCCATATGTGTGACACACAACTGAAGAAATATGACTGAAATCATACAACTGTACAAAGTATCTCTCTTGTTCAAAATCCTTGGTTCACTTGTAAGTGGCTAGCCTACATGTTACAAACCAAAAGTCGAAAACAAAATTTACTTCCATTATGGTACAGCCAACCACTGAACTTTATCCCCCTCTGGGCCATAGACAGTAAGCACACAATTGGCCAAATGGTCCAAACACAATCAGAACCCTGCTCAAAATGAGACAAGTATTATGACTTACAGTGCTTATAGTTTGTATGTATTTGTGTGTATTTCTCTCATAGAACAAACACAACCAGATCAGTCAGACTAAAATCCGTGTCACCTCCACCCTCCTCTTCATCTTAGCTGGCTGCATCCTGTTCGTCACCATTCCAGCTGTGATCTTCAAACACATTGAGGGCTGGACAGCTCTGGAGTCAACATATTTTGTTGTCATTACTCTGACAACAGTTGGAATAGGTGACTATGTAGCAGGTGAGACGTATGATTCACGGTCAAAATATGTGTTAATTTAAATGCCTGACCTGTTTTTTTTTTCTTATTCACTAATAAACTTAGCAGAACATGTCAAAGGTTCTATCGGACTTGACATAATGCCCCTTTGTATTTACTGATTAGTTTTTAATTATAATATAGGTTTAGCTTTTTTTTTATAAAATAGTTTATTTTAAAAGAAAATTAAAGATGTCAAGACCACAAGTTTATCATAAATAAGAATACAGCAACCTCACACTAAACTTGTAAAGCTCTGTTAGTTACAAGCCTCAGTGTTCACTACAGTAAACAATATGACAGTGTTGGACTGATCTAATACATACTATTTGCAAAGTTTGTTCTGACCTTCACCTGCTGAAGAGTTAAACTTTAAGTTTTTGCAGTATACACAGTGTGATGAGGAAACTTGAAGTCTCCAGATCACACAGACTGAGAATATACCTTTGAGTGAATAAGGATAGATAGTGTCCCACACATTAGCACATTCATAGATCCTGGATTTCTGAATGAGGGAGAACAGTGTTGAAAACCCATAATACGTAGAAAATGTTGTTCAAAGTAGATTATTTTGTATATCCTTCTACTGAACACTGGGTATGTCCTGATCAAATTTTTTTGGCCCTGATTTGGATCTGATTATTTTAATAACTACCTGCAATACTGATTTGATACTTATATTTACCTACAATAAATGCTCATTAAATATCTGACATATTGAAACTGAAATTAACCTGTTCACTCATGTTTGGTGTAATAGACACACAGGACACACAGAGGAGTTTACATAAACACTTTTGAAAAGGCAAAACTAAAGTCCAAAACTGACAAATAATAGACAATGAGGGAATTACTGGCTACACTTGCAGTATATCCAACCTACTGTAAAACGCATGAAATAGAAATGACACCCACTTTAAAAAGAACTGCCATGGTCAGTAGGATTGATGTAACAGCAGTTGCTGACAGCTGTGAAATGCAGGTGTATACCATACTTCACATTACTTTTGGAGTGCCTTTGCAACCTAGCTTTCTGCCTCTCTTCGTTTTGTCTGCCATGATGGATCAGTGGCATTCATGTCTTATTTTGCCCGACCAACAGTTCCAAATCCAGAGATTTTCATTTTGCAATTGCAGAAATCCCTGAAAAAAGACATTTTTGATTCTACTGGGCCTAGTATTAGTATCGCTGCCTTTAGTCTGTCCCAGCTGATTTTAAACACACTGTAGTGCAGCCTTTAATATAAAATAAAAGCCTAACCTTGACCCTATTCTTTTTTCTAACTTTAGGCCAATTTTTAAACAGCCTTTCCTCCCCAAGGTTCTTGAGAAAGTTGTTCTTCTTTAGTTGCAGTTCTTCCTCTTTGCAAATGCTATCTTTGAAAAATTTTAGTCTGGGTTTAAAGCACTCCACAGTACTGAGTCTGCACTGTTAAAGGTTTTTAAGGATGTTCTATTAATAACTGACTCAGGCAAGCCTGCTATTTTAGTACTTTTAGATCTTAGTGCTGCGTTTCATTATGAATCACACGATTCTTGTTTCCTGACTTGAAACATGTTGTGGTATAAAAGGTAATGCATTATTTGATTTGATTTGATTTGATTTGATTTGATTTGATTTGATTTGATTTGATTTGATTTATTCTTTCAAACATGCAGAACAAACGACATCAACACACACATAATTATACAAATCCAACCAATGCTGATTCAGAATCAGTTTGCTTATACCTAGTACATGTTTGAATGGAGTAGGAAGAAGTCAGACTTATCCAGTCCTACCCCATAACATCATCTTATACAAAAAAATTCATGCATCATTGGCTGCAAGTAGTATCTCTACATAGGTCATTCTCTTCTTCACCAGACAAGTAATACACAGAAAATTTAAAACAGAGTCTTTCCTTCCTGCATTCTTGATTAAATCTCTTATTCTTGCATGTATCTTGAATGACACATTAAACTGGTTTAAATACTATCTGACTAATAGGACCTTCTCAGTCAACCTGGGCTGGTTTTCATCCTTAACAGCTGTCATTACTCACATCAGCTCTTTCTTTATTGGTTTTCTATTGTAAGCCTTGTAGCAGAAATTTGGGAGTTTTATTTGACCATGAATTTAATGTTGCTAGACAAATTATTTGTCATCAAATCTAGCTTTTTTTTCAGCTCAGTGTTATCCAAATTTAAACCATTTCTCTCCTTCCCATTTCAAAAAAGTAATGCATGTGCTCATCTCATCACAACTTGATTACTATAATTCTTTTTAAACAAAAATTAGCCAGTGCTTACTGTCCTTTTTCCAGCTCATTCAAAATGCTGCTGCTAGGTTCCTAACAGAGCATGTAAATATGACCACATTTATCCCATACTTGAATATTGCCACGTACTTCCAGTTCAATTCAGAATTGATTTTAAGCTTCTGTTTGTTCTTAAAACACTACATGGGTTAGCACCATTGTGCCTTTCCAAGTTTTTGCATCTCCACACTCCTTGCAGGGCTCTTAAGTGCTCAAACCAAATGCTTCTTGTCATTCTGAAGTCCAGGCTTAAACTTAGAGGAGATTATGCCTTTGCTGTAATAGGTCTCAAGCTGTGGAACAGCTTACCATTACACATCTGAGCAACACCAACACCAGAAATGTTTAAGTCTCACCTAAAGATCTATTTTTATTCTTTTGGCTTTTAAACCTTGGTTAGACATGCTATATTTGTTGTTTATTAGAGAGTTGTTAGATACTTGGTTCTTATAATTATGGTGTTTATTTACTTTTTATTTGCCATTTTTTTCTGACTGATGAACAGCACCTTAGTGAACTCTTGTTTTAAATGTGCTTAGAAATAGACTTGACTTAACTTGAAAATCTGAGACACTAAGAAGCTGGAAGTGGAGAAAAATTGACATTTGTGATTGAAATTATGTTTTAACAATTAATCAATTATAAAAATATTTTGCGAATAATTTCTTGTCAGTCGACCTTTGGAGCTCATCTTGTCCATGCATGAGCAAGACACACGGCAGGCCTCATTCCAGCAGTTGCTTTTTTCAGCAGTTTCACTCTCTGTCAAACCTGCTGCACGGTGCCATTCATCCTCACTGTCTGCCAATATTTTTATTTCTTAGTTATCAATGATTACTGGGACAAAAGGAGATCAAACTTCTCACCTTCAGCACAGATCATGGGGAATCATTTCCTGAAAGGATGTCCCACCTTCACCCATTGACATCCCATCACACTTGAAAATGACTGGATGGTTATAAACTGTTTAAACTACAAACTGCAAGTGTAAAAATTAGAAAAAACATATACTAAGCCAGAGGGGGTTTGAAAAAACTTCTGCAGCCTCATGGTGATGCTGTGCAACATGTTTGTAGATGATATTTTAAAGTAAAGTTCATCTTATCTGTTTCTTGGGAGAATGAATGTTATCAGCACTTTGATAGGGCTATCAAAGAATTGTAATTCCTAACAATCAAAACTAAAAGTACAGAATCTGAGTCAGCTGTAAACCCACACACAAAACATTGGAGCGTAAGCAGCTAACAATATCATAATGTTCAATCACATAAGGAGGATATTGAAGGTGTTATGGTAACATTGAGACAGAGGGAGTTGCAGCAGTCATCAGTGTGGATTTCAAGAACCAGCAGAGAATTAATGGCTTGAATCAATTTTGGATGTCTCCTAGGATTAGTCACCTAGTAAACGATCAAATGCACAAGAAGCCAATGATACTTAGTATCACAAAGCTAAACCTGTGCAAATGGAAAATATGGTTGGCACAGCTGTTGAAAAAAGGTCAGAAGGTCATCCAAAAGTGTTCTGATTCATTGCCACAGAACCTAAAACACGTGCAGGAAACTGAATGGAAATTCACCAGTTTGTTTTAGATTATTTGGACCATAATTTTTTTTTTTTTTTTAAATATCATTATTTAAAAAATGATCACCAACATAGAACAAAATTGAAAAAATTAACTTTCTCAACTTCAAAGCTTCATTCCCTGAAATGCTCGGGTGGAGATGCATGTTGATAGCAGCAAAGTGATGTTCATTAATTTCTTCTTTTCTAATAAGGTGGAGACCGAAGGATAGCGTATCGGAATTGGTACAGGCCACTAGTGTGGTTCTGGATCCTGGGTGGTCTGGCCTACTTTGCTGCTGTGCTGAACATGATTGGTGACTGGCTCAGGGTGCTGTCCAAAAAGACAAAAGAAGAGGTATGCTCTCATAATTGATTAATTAATGTGGATATGATGATATTCATATAAAATTCATGACCAAGGCAGCACAAGCTTTGGCATTTTATGATTTCTTACTTTATCACAACCAATAATCATTGCATGATACTTAATTTACAAGTTATTACTGACAGTTGTTACATTTTAAGTTGGTGGAACATTCTGGGAATAACAGTAAAGGCCAGAGACCTCCAGCTCAAGTCACTGGCCCGTCACTGGTCAATGGATTTATTTATCTTGAAAATGAAAAATGAAAATGTTAAATCATTATGATGCAGTGTTATTTTTGAACCAAGAACATATAAACTGATAAGTAGGATCTGTCTTTGGCTAAGGTTGGAGAGATAAAAGCTCATGCAGCAGAGTGGAAAGCAAATGTGCGAGCTGAATTCCGGGAGACACGTCGGCGTATGAGTGTCGAGGTCCACGACAAGCTGCAGCGAGCCGCCACTATCCGGAGCATGGAGAGACGGCAGCTGGGCCTGGACCAGCGCGCAGTTTCATTGGACATGCTTTCCCCAGAGCGCCGTGCCATCAACAGCCTGGACAGCAACAGCTATAAAACCTCTTCCCAGGAAAGCATCGACACTAAGCTAAACAACCTCCGGCTGCGGGGGGCCGAGCAGTGTGACCGGCGCTCCAATCACCAGACTACATCTGAGGACAACATTTTCAACCGCCTGGGCTCTGTCACCAAGCTGGCCAAGCGCAACAGGAATCGGGACCTGAAGAAGAACATCCCAGATGAGGCTCGCCGACCTCACAGTGAGGCCTATGGCTACAGCACTCCCACGTTTGACTGCAGTACACCTACTGCAGATGAAGTAAAAAGGAAAGATGAAGGAGAGAATGAGAATGACGACAAGGAGTGCAACTCTAGCTTGTCTGATTTTCCACTGTGTGTGGAACCGTGTAAGCCACAGAATGGGTTTATTCTGGAGCAGACCAAAGAGAACAAGAGTGAGAAAACACTTGACATAAAAGAACTGCATATTCAGATGGGCCCATAGACAGAGTGTACTCCTACAAAGGGAGTTTTTACATACCACCGTTAGTGCCTTAGTTCCCCCTTATTATTGTATGTGCTTAAGCAAGGACAATACCTGTCCTTTAGTGTGATATACTGCAGTGTTAACATATTCACTGTGTCCTTTGGATCTGATGGATAGACACTGTGTTGTATAAATGCAAAACCTGGTGGGGTTTCTGTAACTGTGGTCTGCCAAGCTTTAGCCATTATTTCTCTCTTGATAACACTGTGCTCAGCTGAAGTAATTGCTAAGGTGCAGACAAAAAATCTCCTTGAGGGAGGTTGGATGTTGTGCGTTAACATGAACTGTGTTAGTGTACATTGAGCATATGCTAAAATGAGCGTATATCAGTCAGCAGCACTAAACACAGCTCTGTGTCACACAAGCTCTTGTCAGCGTTTTTGGGTCAGGTGTGTACCATCTGCATATTGTGCACAAAGAACACACTGTCTGTTTGATTCATAGAATAAATGATTCACCATCCATCCGTCCATCTTCTTCCGCTTACCCGAGACCTGGTCGTGGGGGCAGCAGTCTAAGCAAAGATGCCCAGACTTCTCTCTCTCCAGACACTTCCTCCAGCTCCTCCGGAGGAATGCCAAGGCCTTCCCAGGCCAGCCGAGAGACATAGTCCCTCCAGCGTGTCCTGGGTCTTCCCCGGGGCCTCCTCCCAGTGGG
>NW_018127994.1:1236717-1239879 GCF_001952655.1 Monopterus albus
GAGGAAACAGATGCCTGAGCCACCTCAGCTGGCTCCTCTCAATGTGACCGAGCTCCTCACCTTATCTCCAAGGGTGAGCCGAAGCCACCCTGCGGAGAAATCTCATTTCGGCCACCTGTATCCAGGATCTTGCCCTTCCGGCCATGACCCAAAGCTCATGACCATAAGTGAGAGTAGGAACGTAGATCGACCAGTAAATCAAGAGCTTCACCTTACAGCTCAGCTCCTTCTTCTCCACAACAAACTGGTACATCGACCACATTACTGCAGAAGCTGCACCGATCTGCCTGTCAATCTCCCATTCCATCTTTCCCTGACTTGTGAACAAGACACAAAGATACTTGAACTCTTCCATTTGAGGCAGGAACTCTCCACCAACCTGAAGGGAACAAACCACCCTTTTCTGACTGAGAACCATTGCCTCGGACTTCGAGGTGCTGATTCTCATTCCAGCCACTTCACACTCGGCTGCAAAATGTCCCAGTGCACACTGAAGGTCCTGGTTTGATGGAGCCAACAGGACAATGTCAGCTGCAAAAAGCAGAGACAAAATCCTGTGGTCCCCAAACTGGACTCCCTCTGGCCCCTGGCTGCACCTAGAAATTCTGTCCATAAAGATAATGAACAGAACCGGTGACAAAGGGCAGCCCTGCCGCTCCGGTCGTACAGGAACCAGACAGCCCTTAACAGAGAGCCCCAGACCCCATAGTCCCGGAGCACCCCCCACAGGGCGCCGCGGGGGACACGGTCAAATGCCTTCTCCAAATCCACAAAACACATGTGGACTCATTGGGCAAACTCCCATGAACCCTCCACCACCCTGAATAGGGTATAGAGCTGGTCCAGTGTTCTATGGCCAGTAGGAAAACCACATTGTTCCTCCTGAATCTGAGGTTCGACCATCGGTCAAATTCTCCTTTCCAGTACCCTGGCATAGACTTTCCAGGGGACGCTGAGGAGTGTGATCCCCCTGTAGCTGGAACACATCCTCCAGTCCCCCTTGTTAAAAAGAGGGACCACCACCCCGCTCTACCAGTCCAGAGGCACTGTCCCCAACCACCATACAATGTTGCAGAGTCGTGTTCATTATGGACAAACTGTGACTAGCACAAAAGTCCAGTACCGTACTTTCCGGACTATAAGCCACTACTTTTGTCGCTTCGTGCACGTGGAAAACACATGACAACATGCATATGATGCAGCTTTCAAGTTACAGGCGATCAATCTGGCTGTTGACATATCTCGTGTTACAGCAAGGACACCCGCAGCTATGTACAAACTATTTTTTTGTCTCAAATTTAGGAGGTGCATCTTATAGTCCGGAAAATACGGTAATAGAACACCACTCGGGTTCAGATCGGGGGGGCCGTTCCTCCCAATCACACCCCTCCAGGTGTCACTTTCGTTGCCCATGTGAGCGTTGAAAACCCCCAGTAGAACAACAGAGTCCCCAGTCAGGGTGCTTAACAGCACCCCTCCCTGACGATCCAAGAAGGCCAAGTACTCTACACTGCTATTCAGCCCATAGGCACAAACAGCAGTGAGAGACCTATCCCAAACCCAAAGGTGCAGGGAAATGACCCTCTTGTTCACCGGGGTAAACTCCAACACATTGTGGCTAAGCTGGGTGTTATAAGCAAGCCCACACCAGTCCGCTGTCTCTCACCACGGGCAACTCCAGAGTAGTGGAGAGTCCAGCCTCTCTCAAAGAGTGTGGTTCCAGAGCCCAAGCTGTGTGTAGAGGCGAGCCCGACTATCTCTAGGCAGCACCTCTCAACCTCCTGCACAAGCTCAGACTCCTTCCCCACCAGTGAGGTGACATTCCACGTCCCCAGGGCTAGTCTCTGTGTCCAGAGATCGGGTCGTTGGGGCCCCTGCCTTTGACCACTGCCCAATCCACATGTATGTAAAATGATAAAACTACCAGTGTGACATCTGCTGTCAACTTGTGCACAAAACATATATATGGTTTACATTCAAATAGCCATGAGGGGTCTGTACTCTATACATGTAGGCCAATCGTAAGAACACGTCCAATGTAGTATTACTGCAGTTCATTTGCCGAGTACAATATTATCATTACTGATAGAAATAATAGCCAAAACCATTTACTGTCATATTTTTACAACTACAGTTGCAGTATATCACAAATTATTCTTGAATACAGAAAGGCCAGCAGTTAGTCACATCCAAGATGTGTTAGCTGTTCAAGCTGTCAGTCAGAAAAAGATTCAGATACACACTGGTGTGAGATTATGTGAGATAGAAGCAGACAATACACTATAAAAATAACAAAATTGAAAAATGCAGACCATTCTAAAATAAAATAAGTTCAATTCAATTTCAATTCATTTGTATAGCACCAAATCACAGCTAAAACAATCATCTCTAGGCACTTTACAGTATGGTCTGGACATTAAGGGTAAGGGTAAGAATAAGACTTACAGTATTATAGAGCAACTGAACTCATCCCTTGTGAGTAAGCACTTGGCAATCGTGAGGAGGAAAAACTCCCTTTAACAGATGTTGTCTCTGCTAATCAGACCAGGTTTTTCCCAAAATGTTTTCCAATTGTCTGTGAAGACCTACAACATTTGCTGAATGCCACCTAGACAGCCAGCATGATGACATGTGGCTGTACATGTCATAACTGGTGAGATTAAGTAGGGGTCCATAGTAACCTACAGAGTCCAGCAGAGTCCAACTCAACATTATTTTTAGTGACCTCTGATTGGCATAAGTGGAAGTCATTATCGCCAATGCGAATAACAGTTTTATTATAGTTACAGTGAGGAACAGAAGTATTTGAACACCCTGCGATTTTGCAAGTTCTCCCACTTAGAAATCATGGAGGGGTCTGAAATTCACATTGTAGGTGCATTCCCACTCTGAGAGACAGAATTTTTTAAAAAAAGTGCAGGAAATCACATTGTATGATTTTTAAAGAATTTATTTGTCTTGCACTGCTGAACATAAGTATTTGAACACCTGAGAAAATCAGTGTTAATATTTGGTACAGAAACCTTTGTTTGCAATTACAGAGGTCAAACGTTTCCTGTAGTTCTTGACCAGGTTTGCACACACTGCAACAGGGATTTTGGCCCACTCCTCCACACAGATCTCCTCTAGATCTGTCAGGTTTCGGGGCTGTCGCTGAGCAAC
>NW_018127994.1:1240705-1240998 GCF_001952655.1 Monopterus albus
TTTCTCAGGTGTTCAAATACTTATGTTCAGCAGTGCAAGACAAATAAATTCTTTAAAAATCATACAATGTGATTTCCTGAAATTTTTTTTAATTCTGTCTCTCAGAGTGGGAATGCACCTACAATGTGAATTTCAGACCCCTCCATGATTTCTAAGTGGGAGAACTTGCAAAATCGCAGGGTGTTCAAATACTTCTGTTCCTCACTGTACATGTATCCTTACTCAGTAGAAGTCACCTGCTCTGGCCCAGGAATGCAATTGACTGTGGCTGCTGGTGTTTCTAGCTTCACGTT
>NW_018127994.1:1241050-1248798 GCF_001952655.1 Monopterus albus
TTAAGTGCAAAAAACGAGTGTGAACCTTTTTTTTTTTTTTTTTTTTTTTTACTTTTTTTGTTTTGTAAAGCAAACATATCTGTGGTCACAAAATTTGATGGGTCATATTTTGGTGTAACACTGCAAATCTTACACCTGGTTTCTCTGATGTTACATTTCACCCACAGTTTCTGCTGTTGCAATGGTGGTAAATCAGGCACTTGAGGTATTTGTATAAATTTCCATTCTCCCCTCCCTGATTTTTGCACCCCTGAGCGGGCACATTTTAAAACACATATCATATGAGGCCAAACGTGGAAATTCGTGCAGTGCTGCATTTCTTCTGTTTCTCTGCTGCATAACCCCACTGCAACCCCTTAGTAAATACAGTATGAATACACAATTTTAGTGTTTAGTGCCAGAAAATGAGTCGCAAAACCTTAGTAAATATCCACCATAGACTCCAAAATACTTAATTGACTTAGTTATGCACTTAAAAGGAAAATTTCCAACCTCAGCATCCTGATCTCATTTGGTAACAGGCAAAATTTCTGTTTTTGAACAGAAAAAAGGTTATGCTGGATTTGTTATGTATAATAAAATATCATCAGCATGTAAACTTATTTTGTGGTGGAATGATTTAGAATTCCAGTGATATCATGAGATTGTCTAATTGCTAGGGGTTCTGTGAAAAGTTCAAATTGCTAAGGAGATAATGGGCATCCTTAACGAGTGCCTCTTTTTAAATGAAATGGCTTTGATATGATAAGTATTTTAATCCAGGTAATGCAATGTGGATTGAAGCCAAATACCTAGGTGTGGTGAGGAGAAAGGACAACTCTACTCTGTCAAAGGATTTTCTGGCATTAGAAGATGCAATTAGAAATGGTTAGACCTCTGATCTGACGAGTTGTTATAATAATCTATGATGTTAATTAATCTTCTGAAGTTTTCTGAGAAATGTCTCCCTTAATGAATCCTGCTTGAACAGTGTGTATTAGATGCTTGAACAGTGTGTATTAGAGTTGTGATTACTGGTTCCACCCTAACTGCCAGTGCTTTTCTTAATCATTTTTATGCCAACATTAATTAGTGAAATTGGTCAATAGCTGTATCAGGAAATTGGATCTATTTGGTTTTGTGTTCATGTGATGAGAAATAATTCCTGTTTCATAAATTTCAGAAATAACTTCCGTAAGAAGAAGGGAGAGAAGTGGCCAAAAACCGCCTAAAAGAATTCAGCCTGAACCAGGTGATTTATTCTTTGGCATAAGCTGGAGTACCTTAGTAATTTCTTGTATAGACAAATGTTTTTTTTTAATAAATCATGTTGTAAATCAGATATTTTAAGCAAGGAGATGTTCCTAGAATAGACTCAACCACTTCCAGTGATGTATTCTGGTTTGAGGTATAGAGGTGTGAATAATATGATCTGAATAGACCATTTATGATTGATGGGTCTGGCATTGTATTACCAGATGGATCAGTAATGGATGTAATAAGGGATTTTGCTGTCTGTCACTTCAGTTGGTTTACTAAATATTTCCCAGCTTTATTCCCAAATTCAAATTGCTGTTGTGGGAGTGTAATAAGTAATTGTTCTGTTTTGCTCAGGATGTTCTGCTGGAAGTTGGCAGGCAGGGATTAGCCTAGGTCTAGCTTGATTCGCACCAGCTAGGGGACTGGCTAGCTGGGTTGTTTCCTATCGTGTGGTTGCTTCCAATTTGGGGATAGCATAATGACCTTGATATATAGACATGACAACTGAATGTTATATTAAATCCTATTCCCTAATATGAAGTGCCATATCTCATGCCAGTGAGATGATTAGAAATATCATAAAAGAAGCCTGACACCTGCACATGGTTCTCCAACTCGGTGCTGTGACCCCACATATCAATTGGGAAAAATTAAATGGTCTTATATAGCGCTGTTTTATGCTTTACAGCACACTCAAAGCACTTTCACACTACTGGCTGTGGCTCATGAGGTAGGGCAGTCGTCTCCTGACCAGCAAGTTGGTGGTTCGACTCCCGGTCTCCCCGCATGCCTAAGTGTCCCTGAGCAAGACACTGAACCCCGAATTGCTCCTGGTGGCTTGACTAGCGCCGGTGCATGGCAGCTTGTCGTCATCAGTGTGTGAATGTTGTGTGTGAATGGGTGAATGGTGTATCATCTCTGTAAAGCGCTTTGGCCAGTGCAACACACTGTGAGAAAGCGCTATATAAAATACAGTCCATTTACCATTTACTTGGCCATTCGCACTCCCAAACGCTCATTCGTGTCATCACTGGGAGCAACTGGGGGTTCAGTGTCTTGATCAAGGACACTTCAACATGTTGACTGGACAAGCTAGGAATTGAACCACTAATCCACCAGTTAGGAGACGACCTGCTCTAGCTCCTGAGCCACAGCTGCTGAAAAAATTTGAAAAAAAAAAAGATCAGTCATGAACAAAAAAGCTGCTGTGGAAGAATAAAATAGTACCATGTGAGAAGCTTGATTTAAATTTAACGCTTCCATTATGTTTGTTGTCCTGTTGTTTATCATGATTCCTTCTGAAATATTTCTTTAAATGTGCATTTAAATGTGAATGACACACTGAGAACATGCCACATGTTGTCTGTGCATGGCCCCCAAGCTATGCTGTTATCTCAGTACAATGTCCAAAAAATGCTACCTAGGTCATGACCTCTATCTCAGGGCTTCTTGTCCTAATGTCTGTCAGTGATATTGTTTGATAAGTGCTGCATTCACACTGTGAGAAGATGAGGGGACAATGACTGCTCTATGAAAATTAATGATAACAGAATGGGTGAAAAGCCAGAGGAGAGACCGTCTTATTCTGTCCATTGAGCACAACGATGGTTGGATTTCACCAACTTTCACTGTGACAGTGCACTGTGTACATTTGAGCCTTCTCGAATTAAACCATAACCACAGTTGAAACACACTCAACTGTAGGGACATTTTGTATCTTGGATTTTGGGCTTACTCTCATCTATAAACTCTAAAATCAGAATAGGAGCCTGGATGGAGCTACGGTGGGACAAGCAAGTGGCAACAGCCACCTCTGATAGAACAGAGGTCATTCAAGCAAACACACTTGTCTAGAAGGCTCTACGATGGATTACTCAGATAATGCACAGAAGAAGGGATATTAGCTCTTGAGAACTAATCTTGAAATGAAAACAGTGTGTTCTTCCTGTTTTTTTTTACAGTATTCTATGCAGCTGGAGATTTTTCACAGCCAGCATCTAGTGGTTATTAATGGTGCTGCACCTTAAGATACTTGTACATCAGGTGCAACTTTCAACCATGAGCAAACAATTATTTTAGGACAGTTTCATTCACTGAGGGAAATGACACAATATGCATAAACTGTGCCACTGACTGTATTACAGTGCTGGCAGTTTTTTTCACATAACACCCACCAGCCTCATGTTAATGTACTCTATGTATGCAGTCTGTCTCATCCTACTGTTTACATTATTAGAAATACATGAAGCTGTAGGCTAGTGTGAATGCAGTAAAAACAAGGACTACATGTGTTTCAAAAAACTAAAACGGTCAAAGCTTACAAAGTAAAGAAAGACAGAACAAAAAAAAGCATGTTATGTTGCAAAATTATATCATGATGTATATGGTGTTGATTGTATACCGCCACATGCTTAAGAGGATGATGCTTACCATGGCATTTTTTAACTGCCTGTGTTAACCAGCAAGAGGAAGCTTGATTTTGAAAAGTAGCAAACTGAAGAAATCCCACCCTTTTGTCCTGACTTCTCTCCAAAGCCACGCCTCCAAAACACAACGCATACTGCCTGACTACTACTTACAGGTTTCAAATGCCCCCCAAACAAAACTAAAATGGTATTTGCATTTCCAACAGAAATACAGTCACCATGGCATCACGTTTTAGCCCCTTTTGTTGTTTCAGTTGTTGCCATTGTTCAAAAGCCACACCAATGTTAATTTTGGTTTTACTTCTTGTGGCATCAAACTTCTTTTTAGTTGTAACTTCTCGAATATGGTGTTACCCACTCAGATCTGTGGCCTTGAACCATAGTTGGGGACCTCTGATTTAGCTTTAGCCCTAGTAGCCTTAGAAGTCTGGGCTTTTCTGGCAGGGAGAAGTGAAGAGGGTGGCCAGTTAACCCAGTTCAAGACACAAGCTTCTGACAACAACAACAACATTACCAATAAGGCTCTATGTCTTAAAGGGGAAGGCCTGGCCTGTAACAATGATCTCCGTTTGTGAACAAAAGCTGCTGTGGGTACCTTCTCTGCCATAGCTTTAGCTTTAGTTGTAGCTGTAAAACAGAGCGGTAACACATCTGGCTGCATGTAACACCATGTGGGAGACTTTTGATTTATGCAATGAGTGCACAAGTAGGAAGTTAGATTGACAGGCAGGTAGGTCATTCAGTGGTTTTGCTTTGGACAAGCAAAATTGTTGGTCAGGCATTTTTCAGACCTGCTGCTGCCACTTATAACAGATTTTTTGTTTATGTTGTCAGTACATTCAATGTATTCATTGTCATCAGGATGAAAAGAGAAATTCAAAAAATGTAACAAAAAATGCTTCCAAAAGGAATCGCTAACCCTGCCTTTAAGATGCACAAGCAGCACATGCTTTGTACTTGGATGTTCCTCACAGTATTTTGTGCAACCATTACATTAAACATAGTCATTGCTTTTTGGAAATAAAATCAATGAATAAAATGCTATTTCTGCCATTTCCTAGATATGGTTAAATGCTTCAACCTCAGGGAGTCTATCTCAAACAAAGTGATCACCTGATTTAAGTTGAGGTGGTAGATGCAACTTTATATTCTTTTTCAAAGATGATAATATTTTCCAGAATTTGGAAGAATTATAACAAGAAGAAAGAGCATGCAAAAAGTAATTGGATTTCTGATTGTGGTGGTGCAGATGTTTCTTAGCTTGTTTTTTCAAAGTGAACAAATCTTCTGGACCACCACTGAACCTGGCCTGGACCAAGCGTCATCTCTTGAGTGAATTATAACAGACAATTGTTTATTGAGCCTAGGGTTAATTCTGTACTTCTTATATGGAGCATGGCTGTCAGCAACTGAATTATAAGAGATCCATCCATTTTCTATACTGCTTAGTCCCAAACAGGGTCATGGGGGGCTGGAGCCAATCCCAGCCAGCTGCAGACAAGAGGTGGGGTACACCCTGGACAGGTCGCCAGTGCATCGCAGGGCAAAGACGCAGACAGGGTAATTTATGGTGCCATGACAAATTTCATGACGTGTACAATCTTTCAAGTTTACAGGGTGGGGCAGGCACTGATGTGTATTGTGGAGCGGAACTTTTGACAGACTGCTGTTTCCTGCCTCTGCGGTAAACCGTACTCATTTCCTGTTTTCTGTACCTGCAATGCGTTGTGCTTGCTTCCAGATTGTTTAGGAATTAAACTCACTATTTTCTAGGTTCATCTGAATTTTTGAGTGACAATATACGCTCGCACCACTTAAAGCACTTGTGTTGCAGAAGTTCTTGCTAACTACCAAATTTAACTTGCTACTTTAGGTCGGCTAGTTTAGAAGCTAGCTAAGCTAGTAGCTTAATCGAGAGCAATGGTTTCCCCCTCTTCCTCTCCTCCTTTCTCTTGCTTGGAGTGTCGCATGTTCAGTTATTCCCCTGCCTCCTTTAGTGATAATGGTACTTGTAATAAATGTCAGATGCTAGCAGCATTGGAGACGAGGCTCACAGACTTAGAAGCGCGGCTCCACACCATGGAGAATAGGCCAGCTAGCTATGCCCACGTAGCCGGTGTGGAGCCTCCTAGACGTAGCTTAGCCCAAGATAGCCGCCCCTCACAGCTTCCCGAGCAGCCGGGATCTCAGACAGGTGGCTGGGTGACAGTTCGCAAGAGTCGTAGCTCCAAACGAATGTCCACGGAGCATCACCTGCCTGTTCACGTTTCAAATCGATTTTCCCCACTCAGCGACACACCCGCTGAGAAAACAACTCTGGTAATTGGAGACTCCATAGTCAGAAACGTGAAGCTAGAGACACCGGCGGCCATAGTCAAATGTTTTCCTGGGGCCAGAGCAGGCGACATTAAATCCTATTTGAAGCTGCTCACTAAGGATAAGCGTAAATACAGTAAAGTTGTTATTCACGTCGGCACTAATGACTCCCGACTTCGCCAGTCGGAGGTCACTAAAATTAATGTTGAGTCGGTGTGTAATTTCGCTAAAACAATGTCGGACTCCGTAGTTTTCTCTGGACCCCTACCCAATGTGACCAGTGATGACATGTTTAGCCGCATTGCCGTCATTCAACCACTGGCTGTCTAGGCGGTGCCCAGAAAATAATGTGGGCTTCATAGATAACTGGAAAACATTTTGGGGAAAACCTGGTCTGATTAGCAGAGACGGCATCCATCCCACTTTGGGTGGTGCGGCTCTTATTTAGAAATCTGGACGAGTTTGTTTTACAACCTAAATTATGACAACCCAGAGTTGAGTCCAGGATGCATGGTGGCAGTCTTACATGCCTCTCTGCTGTCTCCTTGCAGCTGCTACCCACCCAACACTCCCAGTACCCCATAGAGACTGTTTCTGCCCCCCGCCCTCCTAAATTATATAAATCAAGAATCAACTCCAGAGGAGTTATTCATAAGAACCTAATTAAAATTAAGATATCTCCTCTTATAGTGCAAAATAATAAGACAATCAAATGTGGACTATTAAATATCAGATCTCTCTCATCTAAATCTCTGTTAGTGAATGATTTGATAAGTGAACATCACATTGACTTATTGTGTCTTACTGAAACATGGTTACAGCAGGAAGAATATGTCAGCCTAAATGAATCCACTCCACCTAGTCACAGTAACTGTCACATCCTCGAAACACAGGCCGAGGTGGTGGCGTGGCAGCGATCTTTGACTCAAGCCTATTAATCAACCCTAGACCTAAACATAGTTATAACTCATTTGAAAGTCTCACCCTGAGTCTCTCACACCCAAACTGGAAAACTCAAAAGCCTGTTCTATTTGTTAATGTATACCGTCCACCTGCTCCTTATTCAGAGTTTTTAAGTGAATTCTCAGACTTTCTGTCTGATTTAGTGCTTAGTACAGATAAAATAACATTGTAGGCGACTTTAATATTCATGTAGATGCCGACAATGACAGCCTCAACAATGCATTCTGTTCATTATTAGACTCAGATGGCTTCTCTCAGATTGTAAATAAACCCACTCACTGTTTTAATCACATTCTTGATCTCGTTCTGACATATGGCATCGAAACTGAACACTTAATAGTTTTTCCCCAAAACCCTCTTGTCTGACCATTTTCTAATAACTTTTGAATTTACATTAATGGATTATACTCTATGTGGGAAACAATTCCACTACAGTAGATGTAGTTGTAATTCCATCATTATCTACTTCAGTGCCGTTTCACCACACAGTGGAAGTAGGCCTTAAATTTACTCCCACACAAGTCGATAATCTTGTTGATACTACTGCAGCCTTCCTGCGTAATACACTTGATACCGTTGCCCCTTTGAAAAAGAAGGCAGTGAAACAGAGGAGGCTAGCCCCGATGTACAGCTCGCAGCTCCGCTCCCTAAAGCAGGCATCACGAAAAATGGAAAGGAGGTGGCGCTCCACTAAGTCAGAAGAGTTTTTCATAGCCTGGAAAGATAGTTTAATAACATATAAGAAAGCCCTTCGTAGTGCCAGAACCGCATTTTATTCATCACTGATTGAGGAAAATAAGAACA
>NW_018127994.1:1255961-1257335 GCF_001952655.1 Monopterus albus
TGCTCATTCCTAATCCTGTCCATCCTGGTCACTCCTGAAGAGAACCTCAACATCCTCATCTCTGCTACCTCCATCTCTGCCTCTTGTCTTTTCCTCACTGCTACAGTCTCTAACCCATACAGCATAGCTGGTCTCACTACTGTCTTGTACCCCTTTCCTTTGATCCTTGCTGCCACTCTTCTGTCACACAACACTCCTGACACCTTTCTCCACCCACTTCATTATGACCCATAATGATAACACAAAAATGTATTAAAAAGCAAAGCTGTTGACCCTGTTAGATTTTACCCAAATTCTTTTATTGAAAGCGCGAGAAGTGAAGACAGGAGAGGACTGTTTAAAATCAACTGAAAGTTTACTGAAGGTCTGATCACAGGTTCAGTCTTACAGCGCTGGATTCAGAGCTCCCGCAGGAAAACCAGCTTCTGAATCCTGAATTAAGTTTTTACAACACATTTATCTTCTTGGGCTGCTTCGCCCTGGCCAGGGGTGCAACCTTCAATAGTTTGTGATCCTACTGCCTATTTGGTGTGAGCCGGAGCTTGCACCGGTCGCAAGTTATGACAAGTAAATAAAGGGAACTAAAGGTAGTTCTGAACAATCATCAATATAGCTGTAATATGGATAGACAAGGAAAATAAAGTCATGACAAGTAACTAAAGGGAACTAAAGGTATGAGAAGTAACTAGTAACTAAAGCTTAAAAAGTAACTAGAGCACATAAGAATCAAATCTTACAACCCCAATACTTAATCTCCTGCACCTTCTTGACCTCAGGCCCCTGTAACCTAACTGTTCCACTTCCCTTCCTCTCGTTCATATACATGTATTCTGTCTTGCCACAACTGGCTTTCATTCCTCTTCTTTCCAGAGCAGACCTCCACCTTTCCAGGTGTTCCTCCACCTGCTCTCTGCTCTCACTACAGATCACAATGTCATCTGCAAACATCATTGTTCATTGTCTTGTCTGCCCTCATCTGTCAACCTGTCCATCACCATAGCAAACAAGAAGGGACTCAAGCCGATCCTTGATGTAGCCCCACCTCCACCTTGAACTCCTCTGTCTGACCTACAGCACACCTCACTACTGTCATACTCCTCTCATACATGTCCTGAACTATTCTGACGTACTTCTCTGCCACTCCTAACATCCTCATACAGTATCATAGCTCCTCTCTCGGCGTTCTGTTGTACGCTTTCTCTAAATCCACAAAGACGCAATGCAGCTCCTTCCGACCATCTCTATACTTCTCCATTAAAGTTTGTCTGTGTCATTATAAATGTTTTGATTGTGTGGTAGAAAACTCCTAATATATGTTGAGCTAGGAAGTCTCACAATGTGTGGACAGGCTGTGAGCGTGTGTAAGTGAGTTAA
>NW_018127995.1:0-2779 GCF_001952655.1 Monopterus albus
TCAACTCTGTTTTTTGAGAGTTCTGTGAAAAAAGTAAAACATTCCATGAATCTCCAACATTATGAGATGGCATGAGCCACCTATCGGTATTAACAACTAGTTAGCTATGGTAATACCCCAGTTCTGACAACAGAAACTGAAAAGATTTGACCACAAATGTATGAATGGGATCAAATTAACATTGGAGATAACTTTGGATTCTCACTTATTTATTTTAATTTTGTTGAGAGAAGAGAGTACAGAGTGGAAGAGAGAGGTTGCAAACAGTACATGTAATGTACAGATCCAATTATGGCAGTTGATGAAAAGTCAATTTAGGACCAGTATTATCTTTTTTTAATAATTACGGTCAGTGCAGTTTATATGATGGTAAAATGGTAAATGGACTGTATTTATATAGCGCTTTCTCACAGTGTGTTACACTGGCCAAAGCGCTTTACAGGAGATCATACACCATTCACCCATTCACACACACATGACGATGCCTTAGTCAGAGGCACTTTTTGGTGGATAACAGTTTTATCCAACAGGTATAATTACAGTGCCTTGCGAAAGTATTCGGCCCCCTTGAACTTTGCGACCTTTTGCCACATTTCAGGCTTCAAACATAAAGATATAAAACTGTAATTTTTTGTGAAGAATCAACAACAAGTGGGACACAATCATGAAGTGGAACGAAATTTATTGGATATTTCAAACTTTTCTAACAAATAAAAAACTGAAAAATTGGGCGTGCAAAATTATTCAACCCCCTTAAGTTAATACGTTGTAGCGCCACCTTTTGCTGCGATTACAGCTGTAAATCGCTTGGGGTATGTCTCTATCAGTTTTGCACATCGAGAGACTGAAATTTTTGCCCATGCCTCCTTGCAAAACAGCTCGAGCTCAGTGAGGTTGGATGGAGAGCATTTGTGAACAGCAGTTTTCAGTTCTTTCCACAGATTCTCGATTGGATTCAGGTCTGGACTTTGACTTGGCCATTCTAACACCTGGATATGTTTATTTGTGAACCATTCCATTGTAGATTTTGCTTTATGTTTTGGATCATTGTCTTGTTGGAAGACAAATCTCCATCCCAGTCTCAGGTCTTTTGCAGACTCCATCAGGTTTCCTTCCAGAATGGTCCTGTATTTGGCTCCATCCATCTTCCCATCAATTTTAACCATCTTCCCTGTCCCTGCTGAAGAAAAGCAGGCCCAAAACATGATGCTGCCACCACCATGTTTGACAATGGGGATGGTGTGTTCAGGGTGATGAGCTGTGTTGCTTTTACGCCAAACATAACGTTTTGCATTGTTGCCAAAAAGTTCGATTTTGGTTTCATCTGACCAGAGCACCTTCTTCCACATGTTTGGTGCGTCTCCCAGGTGGCTTGTGGCAAACTTTAAACAACACTTTTTATGGATATCTTTAAGAAATGGCTTTCTTCTTGCCACTCTTCCATAAAGGCCAGATTTGTGCAGTATACGACTGATTGTTGTCCTATGGACAGAGTCTCCCACCTCAGCTGTAGATCTCTGCAGTTCATCCAGAGTGATCATGGGCCTCTTGGCTGCATCTCTGATCAGTCTTCTCCTTGTATGAGCTGAAAGTTTAGAGGGACGGCCAGGTCTTGGTAGATTTGCAGTGGTCTGATACTCCTTCCATTTCAATATTATCACTTGCACAGTGCTCCTTGGGATGTTTAAAGCTTGGGAAATCTTTTTGTATCCAAATCCGGCTTTAAACTTCTCCACAACAGTATCTCGGACCTGCCTGGTGTGTTCCTTGTTCTTCATGATGCTCTCTGCGCTTTAAACAGACCTCTGAGACTATCACAGTGCAGGTGCATTTATACGGAGACTTGATTACACACAGGTGGATTCTATTTATCATCATTAGTCATTTAGGTCAACATTGGATCATTCAGAGATCCTCACTGAACTTCTGGAGAGAGTTTGCTGCACTGAAAGTAAAGGGGCTGAATAATTTTGCACGCCCAATTTTTCAGTGTTTTATTTGTTAAAACGTTTGAAATATCCAATAAATTTCGTTCTACTTCATGATTGTGTCCCACTTGTTGTTGATTCTTCACAAAAAATTACAGTTTTATATCTTTATGTTTGAAGCCTGAAATGTGGCAAAAGGTCGCAAAGTTCAAGGGGGCCGAATACTTTCGCAAGGCACTGTATGTTCTGTCATTGCCAGTCTGTTTTTTTCTTCTGTTAGGATGCAACTGACAAGGACCTGTACAGTGAAACTCCAGTGGGAATTCTTTGTGTTGATCAAGAAAATCCTCAGCTCAACCCATCCAGAGTGGGCATCATCTTGGAAGGGAGTGTGGTGGTGGATGAACTGGCCTTCTGTGTCCTTGTTGGAGTGCTGTATGCTCTGCACTCGGACCACCCCAAGTGCATGAAAAACACTTTCAGCTTTATTCAGCAGGTGATGCTCAGCTAAGCTTCCACACACAAATGTTTAAGTTAAATGCACTCAAGTTTTCATTACACATTACTTAATTTTTTTAAGGCAACCGGTTTCCTCTAATTTTTTAAGTAAATTCAACTTATCCAGGATTATAGTGAGTGTAGAATGTTTCCCAGCCACTGTTCATCTGGGGGCTCGAGGTGGAGAGGGCGAGCAGCTTCAAATACCTGGGCGTCCACATCAGTGAGGACCTCACTTGGACACTTAACACCACACAGCTGGTCAAGAAGGCCCAACGGTGGCTGTACTTCCTGAGGAGGCTGAGGAGGTTTGGCATGTCACCTAGGATCCTTTGCAACTTCTACAGCTGCAT
>NW_018127995.1:3059-7166 GCF_001952655.1 Monopterus albus
TCAGAAGTGTGAAATGCAGGACCTCTAGACTGAAAAACTCTTTCTTTCCCTCTGCCATCAGACTCCTAAACAGCTGAGGAGTTTACTACCAGGAAATAAGTCATGTACTGTCGACCTGTACTGTTTACATTCTCAGTTTGCACATGGATAATTGCACATTGACTGTTGACTGCTGCATTTGATTTTTATCATATTGCTGCATTTGCTGCTTAAAGTGCCTTAGATTTTGTGTTACTTATTTATCTACTTTATATTTCATTTGTATTTTGTGGCATTCATGTGGACGGCAAAGTAAGAATTTCATTGTAGAGGGAAACACGTTTCCTAACTGTGCATATGATGAATAAACACCTTTGACCTTTGACCTTCCCTGTGTGTTGCTGGCTCTGGTTCTGAAGACTTCAACCTTTGTTGTGATATTATTGCTTCCCGGAATGTGTCGCGTTGTGCTGGGATTCCTGAGATACAGTATCTCACTATCTTAACACGAGAGATCATATCTCATCATCATCAACTTTATTTATATAGCACATTTAACACAGCAACAGCTGACCAAAGTGCTTAACACAAAACACAACAATAAAACAAAATTACAATTAAACCACCACCAATCATAAAACAAAACAAAGCCTCATACCGGTTCAAATGCCAAAAGGTACAAATGAGTTTTCAAATACACTTTAAAAATGGACAACGAGGGGGCCTAACTGATGTATACGGGCAATGAATTCCGCAACTTTGGAGCCCCCACAGCAAAAGCCCTGTCCCCCCTAAGTCTCAGCCTAGCCCTCGGTATCTCAAGAAGCAGCTGATCAGCTGATCTGAGGCACGGAGGAGGACTGTAGGGACACAACAACTGTGTAAGAGGGGGCCAAACCATTTAAAGACTTATTTTAAACAAATAAAATAATCTTAAAATGGATTCTAAAATACACCAGCAGCCAGTGAAGAGAAGCCAAAATGGAAGTGATATGCTCCCGTTTGCGCCCCCCAGCCAGTAAATGAGCAGCTGCATTTTGAACTATCTGAAGACAGGCAAGGGACGTCTGACTAAGGACAAAATAGAGCGCATTACAATAATCCAGGTGTGACGTAATAAACGCATGTATTGCTGTCTGAAAGTGCTGCCGCGAAAGAAAAGGCTTTACCTTTGCCAGCTGTCAAAGGTTGAAAAAAGCTAGCCCTTACAACCGTGTTCACTTGACCTTCCAATCTAAAATTGGAATCTATTTTGACACCCAGGCTTGTAACAGTCGACTGCACATACTGCTTCAAGCAACCTAGATCAACTGGGGTAGAATCACCAAAATTATTTGGGCCAAACACTATACCCTCAGTTTTTGTATCATTTAATTTCAATAAATTCAAAGCCATCCAGCTCCTTAACGTCATTAAAACATGACAATAATGATACAACTGATGTCCCTTCCCCTCATTGGTATGTACATCTGCACATCATCCGCATAACAATGAAAAGAAACACCATGTTTTCTAAAAACACAACCAAGAGGAAGTAAATATAAAGAGAAAAGCAGGGGCCCCAAAACTGAGCCCTGCGGAACCCCAGATACCAACGGGGTAGATGAGGACTCAACATCAGCAAACCCAACAGACATTGTCCTATCCGACAAATAGGACCTGAACCACTCTAAGGCAGTACCACGGATGCCCACTAATTCCTTAAGTCGAGATATTAGGATATCGTGGTCAACCATGTCAAAAGCAGCGGTCAGATCCAGCAAAACAAGAATCACATAGCCACCAGCATCTGTTGCCAGGTAAATATCGTTAAAAACCTTTAACAACGCTGACTCTGTACTATGCCGAGTTTTAAAACCAGACTGAAAAACCTCGAATACATTATGCTCATCTAAAAAGGATTTCAGTTGTATATAAACCACTTTCTCTAGTACTTTCGAAATAAAAGACAACTTAAAAATAGGCCTGTAATTATTCAGAATAGCACGATCAAGACCTGGTTTCTTGAGCAAAGGTTGCACAACTGCATGTTTACAATGTTCAGGGACAACACCTGAAGACATACTGCTATTAATAATAGCCAGAACCAGCTTTCCTATACAAGGAAAGACCTTCTTGAATAAAGACGAGGGAATAGCATCTTGAGGGGAGCCAGATGGCTTAACCTGGCTAACTACCTCCTCCAAAAACGGGAGAGTCACAGGCTCAAATGCATCAAAAACAGCCAGGCAAGGGGCACATTCAGAAGGATCTAAAACAGAAGTTGGAACAGACGCCCTTATAATAGCAACCTTCTCATAAAAAAACAGTAAAAAATGATCACACATCTCAACTGATGCTTCCAAACAGGCAGACTGTGAAGGGTCCAACACAGACCCAATTGTTTTAAACAGAACACGCTGGATTATGACTGTTAGACACAATAATTGAATAATTTCAGAGAGATCATATCTCTCCCATATTAGCTTCTCTCCACTAGCTCCCTGTAAAATTCAGAATAGAATTTAAATCCTTCTCCTAACATACAAAGCCCTTAATGACAAGGCTCCATCGTATCTTAAAGACCTCGTAGAGCCTTATCATCCTAACAGAGCACTTTGCTCTCAGAGTGCAGGTTTACTTGTGGTTCCTAGAGTCCACAGAAGTAGAATGGGAGGCAGAGCCTTTAGCTATCAAGCTCCTCTCCTATGGAACCAACTTCCAGTCTCAGTTCAGGAGGTGGACACCCTCTCTACTTTTAAGATTAGACTTAAGACGTTCCTTTTTGATAAAGCTTATAGTTAGGGTTGGATCAGGTGACCCTGAGCCTTCCCTTAGTTATACTGCTATAGGCCTCCCCTCCCCTCCCCTCTCTCTCCTTTCCTTTCCTCCCCTCACCTCTCCATGCATCTATAAGCCACCATTACACATTACTAACTGTGTGTCTCCTCTCTCCCGTAGTGTGTCCTCTTTCTCTCCCTGTACCTTTCTGCAGCTTGCCCTGGCTCTGGAGCTTTATATTTCTGATGAGCAGTCACTGGCCACATCAAACTGCCCAGTGTTTGAATGTTTGTTGTGTCTTGTTGCTTTTCTTCTTTTGTCTCTCCTCTATCCACTCACCCCAACAGGTCGAGGCAGAAGGCCGCCCACCAAGAGCCGGGGTCTGTTGGAGGTTTCTTCCGTTAAAGGGAGTTTTTCCTCCCCACTGTCGCCAAGTGCTTGCTCAAGGGGGATTTGTTGGGTTTTTCTTCTATAATAACAATAATAATAATAATAATACAATCTAGACCTGACTTTGTAAAGTTGAGATGACTTCTGTTGTGAATTGGGCACTGTACAAATAAAACTGGACTGAATATTGTGGTTTATTGTACCGTGAACCTGAGATTTAAAGCGTCATCTGTAATGTGTCAAAGGTCAAATTCTCTCTCTTGAAGACAGTGTGTTGCAGTGTCGGGCTTCATCCTGCTGGGGGCGCTAGAGGACAGAGTAATGAGAATGATGAGCTGATGATGAAGGAGGTGTGAATGTGACCATTACTGAGGAAGGTCACGAGATGTGGTAGAAAGCTTGGAAAATACAAAGCAGGTTGTTGGTGTGTTGAGATAGTTTTTATTTGTCAAGAAATATTTGATGTTCATTCAGAATTCACCAAATTATAAACCTGCTACATGTTCATGTGCCATTCTTTAAAACGACTACTTTAACTTAAGTAACGTTCTGAATGCAGGACTTGTATTTTACCAGAGTGTCTTTGCACTGTGGTATTAATTACACTGACATAAAGGATGTGAATACGTCTTACACAACTGGGAACCATGATCTACCTGTATAGACCGGAGGGGGCCGGTCCGCCGTCCTGCTGGTTTTCCAGCTACCCCTGCCCACTGCTGATTACCTGGTCCAGGTTTGTTCAGGTGTGATCCAGGTAATGAGGGTTCGCTGGAAAACAAGCAAGACAACAACCCTCGAGCACCCGGATTGGCCCCCTCTTATATAGTGTGAATGTGCGTGTTCATGCTGCTGTAACCCTTGCTCACCCGGTGGATGTGTTGGGTCTTCGGACCAGTATCCAGGCTCAAAAGGAGAGGTTAATGAAAATGATTGGAGCTAAGCAGTAGGGTAACATGGAAAAATTATTATTCAACA
>NW_018127995.1:8017-20177 GCF_001952655.1 Monopterus albus
TGCTATGCTAATTTTAGCTGTAAATTCACTCACCAAGACAATCTAAAACAACTTATCTCCTCAATAAAACAAGGGTCCACAACTGAAATCTCTCCCGAAGCTTCACTTCAACTCTCCGATCAACCGGGTCTACTTCACACATTGGTACCAACTATGAGTGTCGTGTTTTTCCCTCTTTCTGCAGCAATGTCTCAACTCCTCAACAGGAACCACTTCAAAGTACTACAAAAATAAAATATGCTGCCAAAATAAGAGTTTGCTGGCAATAGTATGATGTGAACAATTTACGTCCACTTACTGGGCTACACTGCGTCACTGGGGAAGGGCGGCGTATGCGCACAAGCAGCGGCCGTGCGCGCAGAGAGGAGGCACTGTTGACAGCAGCGGAGCACCCCCCGTGACAAACACGCCGGACGCGCTTGTCTCCGCTCGGCTCGGAGGACGAACTGCGCAACAGAAAAAAAAAGGTAGGAAACGGCCGCTTCATTTGGAAATATCGAAACAGGGAAGTTGGAGTGAGCTCGTCATTCCGTGCGGGCTCAAAGTCAGTCAGTCAGTAAGTCAGTCAGCATGTTCAGCTGGGTGAAGCAGGAGCAAGGTGGACGCAATAAGGAAGGAGAGATGTACCAGACGGTGACGGAGGGATTACAGAGCCTCTACACCAAGAAGCTGCTGCCGCTGGAGGAGACCTACCTCTTCCATGACTTCCACTCCCCGTCGCTGGAGGCCGCCGACTTCCAGAGCAAGCCCATGGTGCTGCTGGTCGGCCAGTACTCCACCGGGAAGACCACCTTCATCAGGTAGGCTCCTAACCGCCGGAGGACAGGTAGGGCCGCTATATGTGGCAGAGACACCTTGAACAGGTATTAGACCGGTTAACAGCTTCATGTTCTTTAACGGAACTTTATGCTACACCTCATTAAAATCTCTCTCGTTTATAAATATAGACACAAGAGGTGGCAGCATAAAAGAAAGTGTCAGACAGATGTGTCCAGTCTTTTGGTAAAACCTGGTTTGAATAAAATCCACCAATGCTGGCGCCTATTTATGAAAATTTAAAGCTGTGTTAATTAACTGCTTCCTCTGATTTTCGACCAATAAAGGCGAAGTGAGAGTCCAAACACACTCCAGCAGGATCTCCTGCTCTTCTCTCTTCCTGCCCAGGTTCTGAAACTACGTCAGTCAGGTAGCAGCAGTAGTAACCGGCTTTAAATTTGAGGTTTGGTTGTCACCCCCGGCGCATTCTGGTAGGGGAGCAACATAAAATACTTAAAACATCACAGATGGGCAGGCTGATGCAGCAATGAGAAGTCTACACACAGAAAGTAGAACATGACTCATAAGTGAGATCCTTAAACCTGCTGGTATTGTCCCCATTATTTGGTGCAAAGTGATCTGGGAGGAAGGACAAAAAGCACCTTATCAGCTGCCAGATCAGTTTACACCCAATGTGACTATATTCTTCTGTGGCTAATATGCTGTTGACCTGATTAGGTCCCATACATTTTCATTTTTATCTGTTCATATTTTTATATTGACTTGTACAATTTTTGTGTTCTGTAAATAATGTGTCTTTAAGCCCAGAGCTGCCAGAAGAAATGTCGTTGCGCTATGTATAATGACAATAAAGATTCTTGACTTGAATGTGGCCGCATGTTGTAAGTGGGATGTTATGCCAGGCCTCATGTTAAAATCTTCATGTTTAAGGCTCTCACCTGTAGCTAAGGAAGCACGAATGTTAGAGGATAATCTAAGAGGTGATACAAATGTGTCGAGTCTTATGGTAAATGTGTTTGTGATAAAATACATCAAAGCTGCTCTGTGTTTAGGAAAAGTACAAGGTCTCAGTCCTTGCCACTCACCTCCTAGGTGCATTTTGGTAGAAGACGGCAAGAGAAGCAACATAAAATTTTTTAACTAGCATTAAAACACGTAGAGTTTGGTGGCTCAGGTTTATGCCGAAGTGGAGACTAAACCTTTCAAAATCAGAAAACACCTGAAGTCTTTGTTTGCAATATGTAGAACAAAGCCAAATAACAAGAAGGTTGTAATAGCAGCATTGTTTCAGTGGAGTTTGGCATGTATTCTCTTCAAGGTCTTGGCAGCATTTGACCTTGGTAGGCTGAAAGAAACACAGTTATAAGTTAATTATTAAAGTCCATAGTGCAGTTAACGGGTGTTTGTATTCACAGAAGCAGATGTGGTTGTTAAACTGGGGATGAGCAGTTACTGGGCCCACTTCCTTCTTATTGGGGCAATTTGAACCTGCAGCCTTTCAGCCACAGTGGTGCAGCTCTGACGTCATCCTTCATGTGGAAATCTACTGTGGCTCCTTTGTGGTTTGGCAGCCAGTGTGTCCTGAAGTGTGCAGAGTTTGTAAAGGCAGCAGTTGGCAGCTGAGGCTCATGCGTACAGCAGTACTTATTGCTGCAGAACCTGCCTGAGAACCCTCCTGTTCTGAAGTAGTTTTCAGTCTCACAGTGATCCAGTGGCAGCTGTCTGCACACCCATGGGTGCACAGCACACAGGAGCTGCTCACTGCTCATTTGGCTGATGGTGATAACTGAGCCAAATGTGAACAAACGGTCTTTACAAAACAGGGTTGTAGCAGCGCAGTTGGCGCCTATAGTTTGTATAGAGTCCTGCTGCAGAGTGTATGGCCTTAAAGTACTGCTCTTTTTAAATGATCACATTATGAATTAGTGAATGAGTTATTGTGTTGTGCATTTAACATGATAATATAGCACAAAAATACAAGCCAGGAGCAGAGTGCCGCGTAGACGGTTCCAAACAGAGGGCGTATGTCTAGCAGTCAAATCACTGTCTACAGCTAAATGCATACATCGCTGACAGAACCACTATATGGTACTAGAGAAATCTGAAATCCTTTTTCCGGGCTTCTGAGACGGAGTTAACAAACTTAAACTTCCATCTGTGCACCAGAATATTTCAGGGTTTAGTCATGGAAACCAGCTCTCTTAAATCATCATAAATTGTACATTACAAAATAGAATAGGAATCAGTTTCACTAAAATCACGCTGCTCACACAGTCTGTGTTCCTCCTGAGCTGTTTTGGATCAGTGACCAGAGGAAGAACAGCAGGGTCAGACTTTGTTTTATATGTGTTTTTCATTTTGGTTTTAACAAGATATTTCCAAAAGGCATCAGAAGCAGATCCACCTCCTCAGAAACTGAACACAGCCCTGTTAGTTTACTGTGTTGTGTCCGGAGGCTGCTGTGTTGTCAGGAGTTACAGAGCTGATCAACACCCCCCACACGCAGGCTCAGACCTACAGTCATGCTCACACATGCTCTTCCGTGCGCATGACTGCTGCACAGTCTTTGACATTTACGTTGTCAAAAATGAGCCTTTCTAGTATAAGAGTAATTCTAGTCTCATCACCCAGCTGTGTGCAAAGTCACAGCCGTGACATCACATCCTGTGCCGATGCTGAGTGCAGGAAAATGTTATTAGACTGAGGCCTGATCTTAATGAGGAAGCTGCTGAGCAGAAGATGAAAAATGAAATGAACCGTGTGTGTGTGTGTGTGTGTGTGTGTGGGTGTGTGTGTGTGTGTTCAGCCTGCGCCTGCCACCGGTGCAGGTTCTAATCGAGTTAATCAATCGAGAAAAAAACAGCATGACAAATGTAATAATCATTTGAAATTTGATGCCAAACTTTGTCTGATTCCATCTTTGTACATGTGAGGCTTTGCTGTTTTATGTCACTGCACAGTGAATGTCTTTGGGTCTGGGCCAGACTTCATTTGAAAATGTTCCTATTTAACGCTCGCTTGCTTAGCAACACGTGTAACCAAGTCTTGGAGAACAATGTAAGATATCAAACAAACAACTTGATGCTGATACTAGATTTGGCTAAAACAAATTCCACAGAGCAGGACTGTGTGTTGAGAAAGTTTAGCTTCTCGTGGTTTTTGTGCCTGGTTCTACATCTGGCCTCTGGAGCTGAATCTCATACAGCAGATGCTCTCTCTTTCCATTAGAGTCCTGTCATGTGTGAATGAAACAAGTGACAAACCACCACTACAGACTCGTCGCTTATTGGTGTGTCCTTGAATCCAGCAGCAGCGGCCAGTGGTTTCAGTCTGGTCTCTGCTGTGTCACCACATGTTGAAACCACTGACAAAGAGTGAAGGGACCAGAATGAGGAGACGGATGAAATGCAGTGAGTTTTAAAACCTGGGAGACAGTAAACGGTGGCCTGAGGTCGTCACATGGCAATGACACTGCACGGAGCTTATCTCGTGTGTGCTACAGGCAGTCACACTCTTTGGCAGCAAACCAGAGCAACAGAACTGACCTGAGGTCAGTTTGTGTCCGACACGCTGCAGAGAGATTGTGGTTCCTAGTGGACTGTGTATGTAGTGGGAGAAGAAGTACTCAGATCCTTTATTACAGTAAAATTAGCAGTAACACGTTGTAAAAGTACTGCACTACAAGCAGAAGTCCTGCATTACTTGTATAGAAAAGTAGAGTCATCAAAATGTACTTAAAGTATCGAAAGTAAACTCATTCTGCAGACAAACGGTTTTACTGCTCCACATGTTTTTGGATTAATATTACTGGTTGTACTTTGCTGCTGTTGTTGTTTAAAGTTGTACTAACTACTTCATATACTTTAATGTACAGCAGTGTAGAATATTCTGGAAGATGGTGGCGTGTTTGTAACAGCCATGGTTTTCCAGTTATTCCAGTACTTTTTCAGAAGTGTATGTAGGCGAATTCATTCATCGTATAAAGGAATAATTAGTCATGTTCACAATCACCAGATTTAGTGGTCGGTGGGTTTGACTGGAAAGGAAGGGGGATGAACAAAGTAACTGCAAATGTCAAGTGAAAGTACAATCTGGGCCTCTGAAGTGAAGTGGAGTACAAGTACACAGTAGAAGAGAACGGACCTTTTCTGCTACTTTGAATGTGTACTTAAGCACAGTACTTGAGAAATGGTACTTAGTCACGTTCCTCCACTGCCTGTATAGATGACACATGAAGTCCGATTTGAGTTTTTACCACTGGAGTGAGGACATGCTGTCCAGTCCTCAGCCAGTTTGAGGTTTCAGAACCGGACTTGGGTTCTCATAAGTTAGTGTAAGGCGCGAGGGGATGCAGTACAACAGCTGCTGAGGCCCACCCTTCCCTGAGGAATGCTATGAATCCTGGGAACAGGTTGCCAGTAAATCAGACCTGACACATTTTATTTTTCTGCTTCTCTGACTGAGGTCAAGTGAGGGCTCATGGACCACAGCCAGGTCACAGCGTGGACTCTGACTGGTCCACACACAAGGATGTGGCTGACGGTTTAGAGTCAGAGGAACATGACGGCATCAGAGAGAGTGTAAAGGATTAACACAGGTTCCTGCCGGTGTTTTTTTGAGAAGAACTGGATTGATTTTGGAGAAGATTCCTGGACAGTCAGGTAACACTTGTGCAGACTCGAACTGAAAGACCGGCGTCTGGTTGGTCTCTGCAGATCATGTCCCTGAAGCCGATAACAGCACCTCGTCATCCCAGAGAGCCCGTGTGGCTCAGTGGAAATCCTACCACAGTTACAGTCTGGGCCAAGCGATGTGCGACAGCAGAGTTCATCACAACAGTTTTCTGGTAGTTTCTGTCTTTGACTGTTGCCCCCTGATGTCCACGTGGACCTGTTGGCCTGCGACAGCAGGAAGTCGGCGGACAGAGGCTCGCTGCAGCCGCCTGCCATCTCTTCCTTCCTCCCTCACTCTTGTTTAATGAGGAAAGTTGTGTGAGAGGTCGGCGTTAAGATGAAAGGAGAGGAAAAGCAGCTCCTTTGTGACAGTTTGATGTTCTGAGCTCACAGATCCACTGGGAGTCGGTGTCAGCAGGTTGGACTCAGGAGGAGGAGCAGAGCACCAGACATGCTCCACACGAACACAAACCACAGCGCCTGGCCCAGCCGCTCAAACGCATGACCTCGGCTGTTACTCACTGGTGGAGGTGTGGCCGGATTACTGGACAGTACTGCTGTGTTTACTGCACAAAAGAGATCGATGTGTGACCTTTGAATGTCTCACAGGGGAATGAACAAAGAGTTGACATGGTTCAACATGAGTGTTTTTGGGTAGAACAGTCCCAAACACGAGGGCTTGGCTGTTTCATGCTATAGCACAGTTTGATGTTTAGCTGTGAACAGCACCTGGTGCAGACATCTGATTAACTACCATCCAAATTAAACAACTCAACAATATGGTCCACTTCATTTAAATGAAACAAGAACAGTCACCTGCTGCAGGTGAAGCTGCTGTTCAGAGGTGTGGGTGTAAAGATGATGAATCCTAATAGTGACAGATGTTCCTTAACCTGCTCCGGTTGTTCCTAAAGTGTGCTGACATCTGACCGGGATGAGCTGTGGTGTAACAGCATGTGTAGCTGATTGTTTATGTGTCTGTGGAGCCATGTAATTAATCCACAGTGAGAAAACAGAACGCCCGTGGCTGAGCCACAGGGCTCTGCTTTCATTTGGGAATCACTGATCTGAGGCAACGACAGCGCTGTCATTCAAACATTATGTCTCCACATACACAGTTTGAAGCGTTATCATAAGCTGCAGTAGCTCTGAGGGTTAATATACAGTGTGAATAATGAGATGAAGTCTGGTAACAGTGTTTCTGAAGTCTGGGTTTTACGGTAGAGAGACAAACAGAATGAGAAACAACATCTGATGCTTAATGTGTCTGTGTCTCCTTCGTCCCAGGTATCTGCTCGAGCAGGATTTCCCAGGGATGAGGATCGGTCCAGAGCCAACCACAGATGGCTTCATTGCCGTCATGTACGGCGAGAACGAGGGCATTATCCCTGGCAACGCTTTGGTAGTCGACCCCAGAAAACCCTTCAGGAAACTCAACGCGTTCGGCAACTCCTTCCTCAACAGGTAAACACACAGATGTGTTGATCCACCCCCGATCCACCACTTGTTCTGTAGAGGGTCGCAGCGGCCGACGCACACAGTCTCAAACAGAGTGTTCAGTTTTAGACCTTTTAACCACTGTCTACATGTATCTCCGTCTTGGGGTTTGTGAAGTTTTGCTGTTTCTACAGCCACCAGGGGATTCAAGTTTAATGTTGTTCACAAGAAACTGCGTCTGTGGCCATAATCATTAACATGTTGCTCACTGTGCACGACAACTGAGTCTGACTCGTGCTGTAAATGTGCAGGATGAGTAAAAGCACATCCCTGCTCATTCAGCCACTGACAGTTTGAAAACAACAGTGTTACCTTGCCCTTTTGTTTCAATCCGTGTGTTTTATGTCACATTAAAGGTGATGCCTGTGATCCTAGGACACTGGGATGTGTGTAAAGAGAGCACAGGCAACGCGGTGCTGACGGAGCAGCTTAACACAACATAGTGGACTCTCTAAAGAGGTTAATGTCTACGTTCTCACATAGGCACAAAAGTCCTGGCACCTCTTCACACTCCTGTCACTGCTTTCCTCAAAACACGGCCAGTCTGGGAAGTGACCCCGCGCTGACATGTAAACACACATAGACGCTGCCGGCCATCAGAGAGACCTCAGAGTTTATATCAGGGTTTAAACTGAGCTAAAAACTTATTTCCTCTTTCTGTTCCGAAATATTTTTAAGAGTGACAGCAAGGAAGTGGACCAACACTCAACCCTCACACTGTGTGTGTGTGTGTGTTGGTGCTTATCCGAGATGTCCTCTTATCGTCCCGGTCTGTGCGACGAGGGAACCTTCCACAATAAGTTATTGTTTCCCAGGGGAAGTGTGTGTGCGTCACCATGTGTCAGAGAGGTGTTGGTGCTGTTTCCCGCTGCCCACCTACATCTCCGACCCACCGAGGTGGTTTATAGTGGCTGGACTCTGTCGGATAAATTTAACTTCCTTGTGTGTACAAAGTGAGAGGGAGGTCACATGCATTCTATTTTTAAATTATATCAAAGTCTAAGGAAATGGAAATTAAAGTTATGACCTGATTAGTTGAGGAAGTTGATACTGAGTCCAGTCTGATAATAGACACAATAAGAATTGGTCCCAACTGAAATGAGTCCGTTTCCTGGGAAATCTGGCAAAACCAGACCCAGAGCAGCAACAAGTAAGAAGAAGAACCATCAAATACTAACACACAAGAACAATTAAACAGGAAAACAACAAGTAAAAGCACATGATCCAGGACAGTAAGGCAGGGACTGTCTCTCGGGTTCTACGGTACCACTTGGATTCAGGTCACATAAATCACAGAATAAATGGGATCAAAAGAGATAAAACAAAAAAGTCCCAAGTGGAACATAAAAACTGGCAATCAAGACTTAGTCCCGATGTTGACAGCTGCTACACGAAGAGAACAAAGAACAGATTGGAAACTGATTTGGATTTATTCGATCCAGATCCTGTGGATCAGCCTGGGACATGGTGTAAATTAGTCTTATTACAGTGAGCCTGGGTATATCCCAGTGAAGACCTCACAGTGGTCTTCCTCTAGTGTTTGTGGCCCAAATGCCCACGTGAGGCGAAATAAGGAAACCTAAATGTGAACTAAGAGAATGAACGTCCTGATTCGGTGCAGATGGAAACCGTGGGTACTGACTCGGTCTGTCCTGTGTGTGTGTGTTCAGGTTTATTTGCTCTCAGATGCCCAACCAGGTTCTTCAGAGCATCAGTATCATCGACACTCCTGGGATCCTGTCGGGAGAGAAGCAGCGGATCAGCAGAGGTAGGAACTGTGTGTTTGTTTGCTGACTATGCTGTTGGTCTGCTGTGTTGTTGCATAATAGTCCTTGGTATTCTTTCACTTCCTCACATCATGCGACGTCAGAGAGCGGTCGCCCTTCACATCCAGTTGTCACCCAGTCGAGTTAAAGCTGCTGTGCCTACTGTTTGTTCAGCATCGAGGCTCTGAGATTCAAACAGATTGACTCCATAAACCACTCCTTCCTGCTCTTTGCTCCTCCTGTCCTGTTTCCTGAAACTGTAACGTGAACTACACAGCGTGAAGTGACGAGGTCGACAGTTCAGTGATGTAGAAACTACGGATCCTACATGTGGCTGACGCTGTTTGTAGAGGATGTGATTACCAAGTCATGTCTGTCTGATGAGGAGACAGACGGCTAAGCTAATTCAGCCACCATGATAGCACGTTGGACCACAGCTAACACCTGAACCAGGAGTGAGCTGGTGAAAGGTTCGGCAACTTAGCGCCCAGATAAGGAGGCAGAGTTTGGTTGGGTTTGTTGCCACAGCGACAGAGAGCCGAGCGAGGCCAGTCGGACCGGGAGCCAGATCTGCTCCTGCTGACTGTGTTCCAGCCCTCAATAGTGTCCGCTGGCCTCTTCTCAGGAGGCATTGAAGCCTCCTGTGCAGGCTCATTGCTGCTGAGAAAGCTTCTTTGTTCTTAGCGTTGGACAGTCAGTAACAACGTGTGGAGAGATTTTAGTGAGTAAAGCTGAGATGGGACAAAGATACCCCTTGGTGACATGAAAGGGGCGTGTCTCCCCAGCCACAGTGTAGAGTGCACCTTTATCCTTTCACGGTCAGTGGAGTTAAAGTTTATTAAACTGTTTGGACGTTTTGGTGCAGAGCAAGTATCTTTACTAACGTGGCTGAGTTTTCTTATCAGCTGTGGATGTTCATGGTCTTCAGAGGATCATTCCTACTGACCCTGATCACCTTCTGGCTGTTTCTGCAGCGCCACCATATGGACAAAATGTCTACAAGTCTGTCTCCAAAAAAGTCTAAATTAATGGCAAGATTTTTATGGAGTGAAGCATCTCATTCTGACTTCTCAGAGATGAGCTCTTTAAATTTTAATGACCCCATGACCTATATGTCCTCTGGCGCCACCCTCAGGATAATGTTTTTCAGCTGCACCACTTCTAAAGCTCTGTATCGACATCAGGATCTGTCTGAGTCTCCAAGTGACAGTGAAATTCTTTATCCCTGTTTTCATTCTCACTTCTTGTTTTGTCTCAGTCTGTTTCCTCCAATGAATCACAGCTGCTCATCTGAAACCACAGAGCTGATAAATGCAGATCTGAAACCAGCGTCCGCACAGGAACTGACTGGGTGTTTAATCCTGAGTAAGCAACGGCTGTAGTAACTGTGGATGTGGCAACGGGAGGTATCACTTAGTACCAGTACTGTGTGTACAGTGTTGGGCTCGTTACTCACAAAATGCAATATAATACTCATGACTCTTTTCAAAGTTAATATTATTACTTATTACTCCCTGTCAGAAGTAACTTGTTACACTGATTGTTAGGTAACTTTTCATTGCACTCCACAGATTGGCCATTGCATCCTTTTTCCTCAGAATCTGCCTCCTAGCTGTCAGAATGCTAGGATGATCACCAGGTGGTTCAAGGCTTTTTCTAACACCAGTGGATCCATAAAAGTTACCAACTAGGGAAGCAAACCAACTGCTTCCAGCTGCTGAACGTAGGCACTGCCATCTTCCAAGCACAGTTGGTGGGCTGGGTAACTCCGACTGTATTCTGAGCTTTGTAAACGCTGTGGGACCTGACCTGTTAAAGCTCATAAACCCTCGGTGAAGGAGTTCCTCAGGGAGCCTTCTGAGGAGCCTGTGAAGACTCCTCAGAGGTGACCTTTGCTGTCCAGCATGCACAGTGTTGGATGTGCTGGTGAGATGTGGTTTATAAACTGAACTGAGCTGACCCACACCGTGGAGCTGCACATTCAGCTTCTCAGTGGGGCTGCAAAAACGTTGGCTTTAGGCAGTTTAGTGTACGTATGCTCATCTACTGCTGAAAAGAAATGACAATGTCAGTTTTGCTGGTGCATTCTGCCCCCGTTACCCTCGTGTTGAGTCAGCCTGGATGACAGCATCAGTTAGACTTCAGCTGGAGGGGGGATTACAGGGAGGGATGGATGGAGAGCCTGAGGAAGCAGCGGTGAGGCGTTCCCTCCATCTGGAAACAGTTAGACCAGTTCAGCTGAGGCCAAATCCACTGAAGACATTCAACAGGGCAGCTGTGTGACTGGACACGCACACAGCTGCCAGGACCCTCACTGACATGATGCAGCACCCTCGCACCTTCCTCAGCCTAAACTCGATTCTAACCAGACCCCTAAAATCAACAATGAATGTGGTGTCCTCACAATAATGTGAGTCCAGACCCTGGTCCAGCTCATCGCTCTGTGCTGTAGACCTCCACTGTTGTCCACCAGCTATTACACCCCCCCAGTGAGTCACACCACTGCACTGGGGGGCAGGTTTCCTCCTCAGAAAACACGGGAGGCTGCCTCTTTCCAACAACCATCTCCACGGGCTGAGAACGGCGTTGCTGTACAGAGTCACTGGTCTCTGCTGTGTTCACTGGACAGAACGAGACATAAACACGGTGTCAAGCCCTTTTATTTATGAACACATTTATAGGCATTGATCAAATTGTTATAGAACATTAAGAGAAATTGGTACAAAGCTAAAACACACAATACATTAAGGAAACAGTCATAAAAACAACCTAACTAAGAGTAAATGGACGGTACTTCAGTTTGTAGCTGCCTAATGTGGAGCGCTACGCCTTCACTGGGAAGGCATGGCCCCCTCTGGGCCTCGGTCCAGATCTCAGTCTGGGCCACGGAACAACCAGAGGCATCTGGTCGGAGGATTTAACCCCAGGTGGTTCGTGTGGGTGGAAAAGCTCAGACGACTAGGACACGTCCAGGTCAGTCCTGTGGCGAACCAGTGAAGAGACACCGGGGGCTGTGGTGATGTTCATGTGCCCCTGTTAGGAGACTGGCAGCGGCTCCAAATGCCAGAGCGAATTTTCCAAATTTAAAATCCCTGCCAAAAATCACACCCATGTTCTCTGTATTCAGTTAGAGTAGGGTGCTGATGAGGTGAGGTCACAGAGCCCCGCGGATCAGCAGGGCCAAAAACCACAACTTCAGTTTTCCTTTCATTTTGTGAAAATACAGTGAGTGAAGACAAACAGCCCTTCCTGTTTGGTGCATGTGCAGTAGAAACCTGAGCTGTGTTGAAGGTTTATAAGACCTGTTGGTTGTGATGCTGAGCTCCATGCGTGTTTTATGCAAACATGACAGCTGGCTGCAGCTCATCTGCACGGCGGAGCTGCCGTCTGCCCACTGGGCTCTGGTCAGGAACATGCAGACTCTCCAGCCGAGGGTGGAGTCAGGCT
>NW_018127995.1:20241-26651 GCF_001952655.1 Monopterus albus
GCATTTTGGCTCTTTGTAATTCTGCTCATCAGACACCGTTTTCTGTTTTACTCGGTTTATTGTTCTGTTTTTCTTTCTCCTCTTCCTCATCCTTCAGTCCTTACTGTTCTGTTTATTTTGTTTTTTGTTGCTTCTCTTCATGCCACTGTAGTTTGTCCTCAGTTCATCTTTGTCTCTTTCCTCATCCTCACTTCTTTTCATTCCTCAGCTTCAGTTCTTTTCACTTCATCTCCTTGTTTCACTTCATTTATCTCTCTTCACTTATCTTCATTTGTCTTTTGTCTTCCTCACTTCTCTCTCTACTTGACCTCCCTCTTTTTCCTTTATTTCTCTTCACCTCATCAATTCTGTCCTTCCCTTCAGTTTTTATTACTTCGTTTTGCTTCCTTTAGCTTCACTTCTCTCTACATTTATTTTGGATTTGAGCCCTCCTTAAATTCTTCAAACTAACTGTCACGTCGTCCTGCTGGGCTTTCAGCCAGTGATTCCTCGTCTACAGTGTCCCACCCCCTCCACTTCAGTCCTGCTCTGGGTTCTGGTTTCACTGGTCTAATTGATCTCCATCAGGCCTGATCCAGTAAATGAACCCAGTGACCCTGTGATCAGCATTACACACCATGGTGTGGAACGGCCCATTCTCAGGAACGCCTTGAGGGAAGTTCTTCAAGTTTGGCACAAGCGTCCACTTGGATTCAACGATGAACCGATTAGATTAAGGTGGTCAAAGGTCAAGGTCACTGTGACCTCACTTCTGTCCCATACCCATGAATCTGACCGGTTGGTGGAGGTGCACAGCCATGAAGCAGTAATTCTAGTTCTTAGAGGAATAGTTTCAGTTTCAATAAGGAAATGCACTGTGTTAATCAGTGAGCTGGTTCCCCTGCTTCCACTCTTTATACTAAGCTAAGCTAAGTATCCTGATTTGAAAACCCAAAACACACAACATTGTGTTGTACCCCCCCCCCCCCGAATACCTCACTGTTCTCATGCAGAGGCGCTGCACTTCCTCATTGTGGACAAGCTGGGAGACAAAGATGTGATAATCATCCAGGTCTGGATTGGAAACTAGTTCCATGACCCTTTCAGGGAAATGTGTTCCTCTGATTAGTGCCCATCCATCTGCTGTCAGGTTTCCTTTGCTGACCTCTGCACACATTCTTTCCAAGACTTAAGTACAGTCGGTCAGTCGCTGAAGAGGAAGTAGTATTGTTAGACTGAAGGCATTTCCTTTCAGACCAGTTCACTCCAGTTCCCAGCAGGATCTGGAACAAGTGAAGTAATCAGTTGTCCTGTAATAAAGCTGCAGTTACTTCTCACATCAGGGGATTTAGTCTGATTAAACCCTGAAGGAGTGTGTTTTCTCTCCGTCTCTCTGGGCGGAGTTCAGCTCTAATGAGTCTCATAGGTGAAGGAAATGACGAGTGTATTTACTGCTCATACACACACACACATGCAACGTCACATCTCCAGGGACAAACCTGAGCCAAACACCTGAATCTGTAGGTGTAACCTGAAGCTGGGTGGACTCTTCCTCTGAGTAAACAGTGTCTGCGGTCACCGCCTGCTAACACAGAGCTCACAGGTAGCATTAGTTCAGAGCCCAGCAGCCGTCGTCCTGTCATGGCCCTATATGATGAGAAGCATGGCAGGTGAGGGCAGGCCTGTATTTCATAGCCAAAGATACCCTGCCAGTAAAAAGTCTGGACCCCCCCCCATTGAATTCGATAATGTATGTCACTAGTTAAACAACCGGGTTTCCGAAGGTAAGGAGAGTGTATAAATTCCCAGGACAGAACCACTTTTCAGTTAATGCAGGGCGACAGCCAAAGGGCAGCTAGACACGCCTCCCCAGCATCACTGCTGTGTGGGGTGGCTGTTGGCAGAGCCTTACAGGAGCCTGTTGATGTTACACCATGTCGGCTGCAGAGAGCATTGAGCTGTTGATTCCAAAAGGAGTCAGAACAAAGATCATTCCTCCCTGGTTACTTCTATGTGAAACTGAGTCAGGAAGTAGTGTTTGTTTCTATGAGCTGCAGGGGGAATATAATCGGCAGCAGATAAGGAATGATGTCTGGCTGCCCTGAGGAAAAGGCCTGATCACTTGCTGCTGTGAGCCTGTTAGCTCCTACAGTTAATGTTTACAAGCCGTCCTATGTCCTGTCCCCTCCTATGTTTGACCACGCCACCTGAGTAAATGTCACTGCCTGCACCACAACACCGCTGGTCTTTACAGGGACTGTTGTCATGATGCCCTCAGCAGAGGCTCAGTGTGCCAACGCCTCCACATTACACACACACACACACACACACACACACACACACACATATATATAATGCCATAGAGAGCAGTCTGAAGTCTAATGCAGTCGCACACACTGTGGCTGAAATAAACCCTGCAGCCTCTAGGGGGCACCAGCAGCACTTTCTGGGGCCTGTAATTAAAGGACTATAGCATCAGCCGCTGGTTAAAATCAGGCCTGGTGCAGACGTTAACAGTAGGTGGACTGGACCGGAGGCCTGGATGTTGAGGTGTTTACTGAAGGTGTGTGTGTTCAGGTAGACTGCAGTCATGTAGCTCTTGCAGGTGTGTTGGGTGTAAGTAAACTAAATTTTAAAGGGTCACCTTAAACATAAAGACAGCATCGAGGGAAAGCACAGCTGAGGCTGATGGGAATTTATTTTTAGAGCCTTCCTTCCAGGAACCGAAGTGAAGTGTTCCCCTGCCGGCGATGTAGATGAAACATCAGTCTTTCTGGAAAAAACAAACTGATATTAGCTTCCCTGAAATAGAAACATGCTGTTAGTGTGACCAACAGCGGTGCAGCCTTTAATAGACGCAGCACACAGTTTTCACTTGCCCCCTCCACTGGGCTTTGTCCAGCAGATAGTTTTGGTTCTGTGTCAACGTTCTGAGATCTCAGTCTCTGAGGTTTTGGCCTTCAGCCCAGTCCAGTGGAGCTGGCGGAGATTTAAGGAGAATTATGGTGTAGGTATAAATGATACAAATGGGTGAGAGCCTCTTTTAAATGTTGCCCCAGTGTAGATGGAGACAGACTTCTCAGATTTAAAACAGATCAAATTAACAATTCATTAATTGCAACACCTCTCGTTCCTGTAAACATTTCTACACTGGACGCACCAAGAGCCGCCTGAAGGACAGACTGAGTGAACGTAGGCTCAGTGGTCAGTTTATTAGGCAGATCTAGTCCAAACTGAGTCAGTCTAATAATGTGTATAATGTGTAAGAAAAGAAGCTAAGATGACAAAATACACGGATATTCTCACCCCGCCATGGTCAGACCAGCAGCACAGAATCTGTTCTCCTGCTGGATGGATTTCCCTCTTTGAGATTAAACCCCTTTGTCCTCATTTAGCTTTGACTTCACAGTTAAACATTAGGCCTGGACAGTGGGCCTGTGATATGGAACAGCCTTTAGCACATCGAACTGCATGAACCAGAAACACAGAGTAATAATGACGTCCTCCTGTCTGTCTCTGTCTTCAGGTTACGACTTTGCCGAGGTCCTGCGTTGGTTCGGCGAGCGGGTGGACCGGATCGTCCTGCTGTTTGACGCTCATAAACTGGACATTTCCGATGAGTTCTCCGAGGCAATCAAAGCTTTGAAAGGACAAGATGACAAGATCCGAGTCGTCCTCAACAAGGCCGACCAGGTAGGAGGATGATGACGAAGACTTGGTAGGTAGAGCATCATCATTGCTGCTCACCTGTGATGATGTTTATCACCTGTGCTCTCAGGTGGACACACAGCAGCTCATGAGGGTGTACGGTGCCCTCATGTGGTCGCTGGGGAAGGTGATCAATACTCCAGAGGTGGTGAGAGTTTATCTGGGCTCCTTCTGGGCCAAGCCCCTGCAGAACACCGAGAACAGGTCAGAGAGCGTTCAGCCATTCCTTTGGTCGTTCAGTCAGTCAGTTCAAACCCCTGCCAAATATGTCAGAGGGCATCCAGTCACCCATCCATTCCTGTCCCTCCGCCCTCAGGCGTCTGTTTGAGGCAGAGTCCCAGGACCTCTTCAAGGACATCCAGAGTCTTCCGAGGAACGCCGCTCTCCGTAAGCTCAATGACCTCATCAAGAGAGCTCGCCTGGCCAAGGTGAGACAGGAAATGTGTTTGGAGTGAACTTCTCTGCAGTCCTTTAGTTTTGGGGACATTGTGGAATATTTGGTTGTGTGTCCCAGACAGAAAAAATCAGATGTGTGGATGAGTTTGTTGACTAGTGTCATGCCGGCTTTCTTCAGCAAAACATCAAGAAAAGTGAGGAAATGATTTTTAACTTTAGAACAGGAAGAGAAATGCACCAACAACTATCAGAGGTGACTGTAGGGTCTAGACCTTACTCTGTAAAGTGTCCCGAGATGACCTTTGTTGTGATTTGGTGCTATACAAATAAAATTGAATTGAATTGAATTTCACTTATGAAGTGAAGATCAGATTTGGCTGCAGTCCATGAACAGATGATGCTGTGTTCAAGTGCTGAAAAGGAAGTCTGACATCCAGGTCTTTCAACTCAGCTGCTAAACATTGATGCATTCGGGGTAGTGGAAAATCAGTAGATGTTTTCTTGATGCAATCCTAAATCCTGCCTACTGTCTCAGCTGTTTTGGTAGCTTCTCAACAGAAAGAACAGGCTGTATGTGTGGAGCACCACAAGATTCATGGCCTGGCCATTTCTGTTGGTCTTCCACTTTAGTCCAGAATGAAACATGTCAGAGTTTGTATTCATATTCAGACCTCTCCAGTTTGTGCACTTTATTGTGTTGTACATTTAATTTGAGATGGATAAAAATGCTGGTTTGCCCATAGATCTACATTCAGTAACTACAGATGGGCGGATGATGCTGAAACTTGTAGTAAAATGCAATGTTTCAACTGTACTGGTGCTTGTATCCAAAAGAAAAAAACAGAAACATGGCTGATGACACCTGAAGCTTCAAGCATCACTGGTGCTTCAGAGAACATGTCATTAAGTAGAGAGCTGTCAAGGTTTTGCAGCTAAACTACGTGACAGACACATTAGCAAAATAAGAGAACCCTTGAGGAATGTGGCGATGTACTAGAAAGGCATAATCATGAGAGCATTTGCACCTGATACCAAGTAATATCAGTCACATCATGGCTCATATCAACAGTGACGGTGTAGGTCTCATGCTGCACAGTGACACCCTCGTTTGAGGAAGCCCAGCTGAACAATAGTGCAGAGGCTTAATAACGACATGCAGCTTCTTGCACTTCAGTTACACACATATGAGACTCAGACTGTTCAAGTCAGCGAGGGATTATGGAGCTTTGGTCCAAGGCTTTAGTGGCTGCTCAAAGTTTCATAACCCACCAGATGTTGCTGTTCATTGAAGCCCTGAAGCATTGAATCTGTTTTTGGCACAAATGGAAAGAAAGCGCCAAAGCTTGAGGCTTCATTGGCCTGTCACTCATAATAACCCAGGTTGAGTAAGTGAAAACGTTTTTAGACAGTTCTGCAAATGTATACAAACACAAACTGACATCTCTCCTTTATAAAACCATTTGTAGAAGCAGCTGGAGCTTTACTTTTTCAGTTAAGTCTCTACAAGCGCTGCACATCTGGGTTTGGGCAGTTTGTTTTTCCTGCAGATCCTCTCTGGCTCCGCCTGATTGGATGGGAATCACAGTAGAGTGCACATAAAGTAAACATGTCTGAATACTCTCTTCAGCAACTGTATTAGATGGACTGTGGTTCATTCATGTTCCCCTGATGATCAGTAGGTTGACATTTGTGCTTTACTGTGATTTGTTAAATGTGGTTCAGACATTCATGTTCCTCTCAGGACGAGTAACTGATCCTGACTTTTCATCTGGCCCATCATCAGGTCAACATTTCAGTGTGTCCAGTACATAGGTTTGTGACCAACGATCTATAAAACTAATGACATTGCCATCAGCCTCGGCGGGACTGTGTGACTAATGCTAATTAGCCAAATGCTAATGTGCTAGATGACAGAAGTGTAAAATGTAATTATAAATTTCACCTAGTTCTCAAACATAAATAATTCAGCAGCTGCTTCAGGCAACCAAACTGCCCTAAAATACAACAAAACAGAGTAAATTATTTCAAAATCAAAAGATGAAGAGATTCAGTAAAAAGCTGATGCTAACATTAGCTGATGTTTACTCTGACCTTTGGTAAACAAATGTCTCTAAAATGACATAACATCTTTTTGAGAGTATATGTTATCAAAGAGGAACCTGGCTCACTCCAGCCTTTACAATACACTCATTTGGTATCATTTATTTTGGTTCTTCCTTCCTCTATTAATTATTGATAAAAGGCAATTCGGGGCCTTCACTCCCTCTTTTCCTTCCTTCCTTTCACCTCCCATACTGGGTCAGTATGAAGCATGTAAAGGTCTCCAC
>NW_018127995.1:26661-28110 GCF_001952655.1 Monopterus albus
GAGGCTCCCCCTTCCTCACCCCCCCCCCCCCCTCGTCTCGATCCATCAGCAGCAGTGTCGTTGACCCCCTGACCCGGCGCCGCTCAGTCTCCTGTTCCTCTGTATGACTAATGCCAGGTTTTAGTCTCATTAAAACAAGAGAAACCAGTTTGCTCATGCACTGATTGAATTTGTTCCCAGCACAGTTCCTTTTCCCTTACAGCCTCTCAGAGGATCATTTGTTATTTGTCTGTTGTTGTGCACACTGGCTAACGCCTCCTGCTGCTCCTGCCCCTTCAGGTGCACGCCTACATCATCAGCTACCTGAAGAAGGAGATGCCGTCTCTGTTTGGGCGGGAAAAGAAGAAGGAGGAGCTGATCATGAGGCTGCCGGAGATCTACACCACCCTGCAGAAAGAGCACCACATCAGCCCCGGGGACTTCCCCAACGTCACCAAGATGCAGGTACGAAACGACAGGGAGTCGGATCAGGGCGGCACACGTCTGGTCAGAATCATGATGAATTTTAATTCAGAGCTCAAATCACAGTCTAAATAATAATCACCAAACTCACCTTTTACAGATATTTACCTGTGTGTTTACTTAGAAATTGAGACTAAACCTCTGACTCCTCTTTTGGATGTTTGTGTGTTTAGGGAATAGTTTTCTACAATGATAATGTTATCATATATGCTTTTATTTTTTGGCCACATTTCACGGTGCACGGTGAAAGGTACACATTGGTCATTAAGGTACTTTTAACCTCTGACTGCTGCAAGTGGCATCAAATATCACGCTCCCTCTCAGAGTCGTAACTTGGTCGAATCTGAACTCACAACAAGATGCACATATTTTTAAATTCAGGGTGATTCCTGATTTCCAGTGATACAACTGTGTTTGGTTTCTGTTGTTAGTAAATGTTCTTAAAACAGCTTGTTCTGCTGCTGTTAATGGAGACAGTTTGACAGAATGTGAGTGAATATAGACAAAAAAATCACTGACTCGATGGAAGCATTAGCTTCAAAATGTGTGATTATCCCCTAAAGAGCAGCAACAGATTTGAACCCATCAGCTCCTTTTTTGATGTCATTTTGGACACATGGAATAGACTGCGTCTCTAGAAACGCAGTCCCTGACTTACATCGATGTCCTGCTGCTCTCCTCTTGTACACAGAGGATGCAACACATGTCATTTGTTGACACAGCTCAGGGAGAGAGTCGGAGCGGCTGGTTTGATGTAATGAAACTCCTGCTAATGTTGATACTGCACATAAAATGAGTCCTGACTTAAACTTTTAAAAAGATGAGCCGTGTGGGGGCAGGTCACATCTCACAGGCGGGAAACGCACACAAATACCATGAGAACGGTCTGTGATGATGATGATGATGATGATGATGGAATAAAAAGTTCCTCAGTGGGTTCAGACAGACTGTAGCAGTGAGGACAGAGTGAACTGAAAACACAGCTGG
>NW_018127995.1:28192-35616 GCF_001952655.1 Monopterus albus
CCATGTCCCAGCTACACTTGGATCCATGTGGATGTTTCAGACTCTGCAGTTTGCGAGTGAGACGTGTACTCATGCATGCACGTGCACAAAAACACACTCGGACACATGTTGTGTAGTGTCTGCATCCACGGGCAGAGTTGCACTGCATGTTCTTGCTCAGATGTCAGAGGTGAGCAGCGGACGCTGTGTCCAGCTGCAGAAGGCAGGAGGTTTGGCTCTGCGCTCTGCTCTGTCTGATCATATATCAGTTTTATTTGGACTCTACTTAATGTTGGTCACCTCTGAGGTCACCTGCTGTGACCTGACAGCAGGAGGAAAACCCTGCAGCCAGTTCTTTGTTTTACTGAATCATTTTGTTGACACATTTCTGAAGTTTGTACACTGTTTGTTTTCATCGCTCTCTCTCTGTGGTTATTAACAAAAGCAGCAACAGTTTTGAAGAGCTTGTAGACGACTTGTTGTAGTGGATGAGATAATCAGCCAGTCCACAGTAGAAACCTTTTCTGTTCTTCTCCATGAGTTTGCTGTGGGAGCTGATGGAAAAAGTAAAACGTTACGTATACATGTCGCTCAGGCTAACACGCTGCTATCAGGCTGCAGTCATCCACTTTAATCTCATCCAGCGCCACAGATTACTGAACAGACTTTGATTGATTTGATAATCATGGATACAGTTACCTCAAAATGACAGTGCGCTCTTATTTTGAAACAAAGACAAGCTGAGTAAAGAGCTAAAACATGGACGTATAAAGTACTGTATATGTATTAATAATGGATTCATGAGCTGAAACCACGATCAGTGTTCGTGTTGACTTCTGATCAGTTACAGCCCTACCAGCATAAGTTCATGGTCTCATTTTCTGATGGGGCTTTGTCCTGCATTCAGCTTCACAGTGTTTCCACTCGGTGAGATCTGGAGTTCATCAGTTCACTTAAAGTTTTAGTCTTCAAATCACACATTTCAGTTTTAAAGTCTGGTCAAAACCCATATGTTCTGGCTCTGCTTTGGAATATTTTAGGTACGGTTTACATCTTTTTGCTCCCAGTATCATCATCATGTTGATGTAGTTGTGATTTTCAGGTGTCTCTGCCTGTCTCTCGTCCTGCAGGACATGCTGCAGCACTACGACTTCAGTAAGTTCCCGTCACTGAAGATTAAACTGATCGAGTCCGTGGACAAAATGCTGGCCACAAAGATTGCTGTTCTGATGGCGATGATCCGGGAGGAGGAGTCCAAGCAGCCTACAGCTATGGTGTCGGGCGGCGCATTCGAAGGCTCCCATGACGGGCCCTTCGGTCAGGGATACGGCGAGGGCATCAGCGCTGGGGCCGACGCTGAGGACTGGATTGTGAGCCGTGACAAGCATCGCTACGATGAGATCTTTTATACACTGATGCCCATCAACGGCAAGATCACCGGCGTCAACGCCAAGAAGGAGATGATGAACTCGCGGCTGCCCAACACCGTGCTGGGGAAGATCTGGAAGCTAGCCGACTGCGACCGGGACGGCATGCTGGACGACGAGGAGTTTGCCCTCGCCCAGCACCTCATCAAGATCAAGCTGGAGGGCTACGAACTGCCCACTGAGGTGCCCGACCACCTGGTGCCCCCGTCCCACCGCAAAAACCCTGTCGCAGACGCTCTGTACAACCACACTGAGGACTAGAGCGCTGACGGGGACAAAAAGACTGAGCTAGGAGGGGGTCCACATGTTCACACTGGGAGGCGAACTCATCAGCAGACTGGCTGCTGCAGAAGGTCAAAGGTTAAAGTTTAGGTGTGACACGGTGAGCAGCTTGTCACCGAGATGATCTCCGCTAATCACACGGCCGCCAAAGGTCAAAAGAGACAAAGCTGTAGCAAATTTCACAAGTTCTGCTTTAATTAGGATGCTTTTATTGTGAAAGAGGGCGGTGTTTCAGAGATGGTTTCCCATATTTAACCTTGTTCACCAGCTTCCTGTCTTCGCTGTCCTCGATGTGTAGCCTCTGTGCTGAGTGTGAACTCTGCTGAGCAGCCGTGTCCTGCTGTAGGTTAACATGCTGTCTGACCCATCTCTTCCTCCCAGTCGCTAATCCTCGCCCTTACTGTCGTTGACTCTGTTTTTTTGTGTGTAAACATGCTTCTCTCAGTCAGACTGTGCATTTAATCAACATTTATCTGAATGTAAAGGGTTTTAATTTCTGTGATTTTGTATTCCTGGGTCATTTATCCTAGTTCGAGGAAGAACGCACTTTTGTTTCCTCCCACCCAGCTTAAACCCTTCTGTGATTAATCAGTGTTGAATCTGTAATTCAGTTCATATTTATGATCAGCATAGAATGTACCATTTATTAAACTGGATCTACACACATGAACAGGCTGTGTATTGTCTGAGCAGACTGGCCGGTTCTTCTGTCAGTTCCCAGGTTAAATGCACGTCAGGCTGGAAGGAGACAGACTGATGTGCTGGAAACCTGTTTGGTTTCCGACTCTGTAGCATTCAGTTTTTGTCAACCGAGCCAAAGTTAGCAGTTAACAATGTCACCTCAGCTGGAGGGTCCTGGGTTCAGACCCGCTGTTCTGGGATCAGCTCCAGGACTCAGCAGGGAAAGCGGCTACAGCTGATGGGCTGGGGTGGCCAGCCAAGGTAAGTGGCTCAGCAATGCATTGTCGATGAATGTCCTCACAGAGATAGCTATGCAAGAGGGTGTGTGTGTGTGAACTTTGACCCTGCACATTTCCGCTGCTGTCAGGTGAGTGAAGCTGCTCATGCTGTAAATCCAATGGCTTCAAAGTTCACACACACTGCACATCACATGAAAACACTTTAACATTTGTTCAGACAGAGGAATGAAACTGGTTGTCAGCCAGGTAAACATGTCTTTGGATCTCTCACTCTGGCCCAGATTCTGGAGCTGAAGAAGTCAAGATAACCGGGCTGGACGAGGCAGAATGGTAAGAAACCTGTTTAGGTACAGCCGGTAGCTCCTTTGGTTCCTCTGGTCCTTGTATGCGTCTTGTTCTAGAGCCTTAATCTGAGATTTTTGTTCAGCCCGAGTGTTTTCATGTTCAGGCGTCTGTAATTCTGCAGGATTTATTATCGTCAGGTTATTCTGGCCCTGTGTGACTGTGCATGTGTGCTTGTTATACAGTATACATATTTTATTCTGGTATACAATTTTATTCCTTTATTTTCTTTTTTAAATGCTTATTACTTGTTTTGTTTTTTTCAACTTTGTTTTTATGCAGGAATAATAAATCATGGAAAAAAATCATAAACAATAGATCTTGCATCTTAAACAAAAAGATTCACAACAGCAAAGTTGTGCACATTCACATGAGTACATCAGTAAGAACATACTGTAATACTAGTATTTTTAACTCCCAGAATAAGGAACTTTGATACTTTAAGTATTTACCTTCACCTTATATACTTTTAAGGTACTTGTAGCACAACATTTTCTTTTTGTAGTATTTAACTTTGACTCAAGTAAAGGATTTGAATACTTCACTAAATTCACACACCAGCACTCAAAGGGTCAGTTTCTGTATGAACAGGATTTTCAACACTTCCCATACAGAGACTAAAACCGCCAGCGTCTGTCATGTCCATTAGTCCGTCAGTCCTGGAGCAACTGGTTCGTCTGTGCCATAGACCTTAGTCTCTGTAGGGGGAGTGTTGAAAATCTAGAAAATGACTTGATCCTCTAATGTGTCTGAATGGTTTTGAACAGCAGCGGAGCTCTGGCCCAGAGGAACATGCATCAGTCCTTCAGGTCACTGTTGGCTTGGCTCTGCACACTGTTCTTACTGATGAGGTGAATCTAGAGTATCCCCAGACTGAAACTTTGACACCGGCTGGTGTCAGCATCAGACTTTAGAGCTGAATGAATATGTTTTGGTGTCGCTCCAAGAAATCAAAGATCAACAACGCTATGGGCCTTAAACACACACACACACACACACAGCAGAGCAGGTGACAGCACTATGGATTATGACCGCTAAGGCATTTTTACAGCAGAGTTGTATCTGAGGTGTAACTGCTCCTGTCAGCATCAATAAAAATCTGTGAAATCATGTGAGACATTTCCTTGTCTTAGGTTCAAACTGTCACATCAGTACAGATGTATTTGCTTCTTCAGTACAACTCTCCTTCAGTTTCATGTTGAGTCCTGTTAACCTTTCACCAACTGAGTGTCAGTCAGCTTGTTACCGACAGGAGCAGCAGGTTACCTCAGACCTGCCTCTCTGGAAACCTCACAAGGCTGAGGTGGATAAAAAAAACACACTCTCCAACCACTACAGACTACAACAAAACACATCATGAATAAACAAACCCCTGTGGGAGCTAAGGTTGCTAGACTACTAGTAGGCTGAACTGGACTTAAAGTTGATTAAATGCACCTTTAACGTGTGTGGTACACGTGTAGTCTTGTACTTGTCATTTATATAGGTTGTATGTATCTTCTTTCTATGGTTTGCTGTGTTTTTTATCCATATTCTGTACCTATGTATATGTTTGCATAAACATTTGTAGTGTTTTTTCCCCACTGTGGTTATTCTTACAGTTTTGTGTTTTCATTTATTCTGTTTATCTTGGTACTCCTACAAAAGTAAAGCTGAATTTAGTTCCTTTTAGGTGGGTTTGAAGCTTCCTCTGTGTGTTTTCAGCCAATCGGGATGCAGGACGAGGAGGATGGGGCGGGGCGGGTCAGGGAGCTGCAGGAGCAGAGGATGGCGGTCCAGAAGAAAACCTTCACCAAGTGGATGAACAGCGTCTTCTCCAAGAATGGGGTGAGGCAAGAGGACTCAGTTTATCTGGCCCAGAACTAGTGTCTGTTAAAGCTGCACTGCACAGAGATGGGGCCAGTCCCCCCGTATCCCCCTCCCTCTAGTGGTACCTCACCACAGAGGAGTGTTATTTGTCCAGGTATACAGGTAAAGTTTTCTGCTTCCACCTCAATACAGTGGAGGTGAACTTCAGTTTGTGAAGCTCACACCATTAAAACTGAACAAAATTCAACCCCCCTTTCCAGAAACAGACAGACGGCTTATACAACTTTACTTTGTATCTGCAGAAATGGAGCAAGTATCTAAGTATCAACACTGGACTTTCAAAGTCAAGTGTCTCCCCATGTTCTTGTTGTTTGATTCAGTCATTACATGGACGTTATCAGTTGTTATCAAGACCACAGATGTGGGTTAGTAGGGTCCTACTCCAAGACCTAGTCGGCTGTTATCATGTGCTGGACCTTCGTCATTATAATCAGCGAGGAGTGTTTCAGGTTTAGGCACAAACCTGCCTGGTTATGTTCAGGGACGAAGTATCAACAGAGACTCTTGGTTTGAAGCAAGAAACAAACGCCTGTTTCCTGTTCTGCTCACTCTTTCTGTGTTTTTTTGGATATGGCTGGCCTGCTGGTAGGTGCAGGTTGCCCCTACTGAAGGATCATTATGGGTCTGAAAAACAACTGATGGCTGGTGCAGTAGTGTGTGTTCAGTCCACAGCTGCTGTGTTTCCATGCACGTGCAGACGTTAGTGTTATCACTGTCACCAGAATTATGTCAGGAAGCACAGAGTCACACACCCAGTCAGTGCTGCATACTGGCAGTGTGTCAGTGCTTTGTTTTATCTTTTCAACACTGTGTCAGTGCTTTGTTTTATCTTTTCAGTTCTGGCTCTTTGAAACTATGCACTCAGGGATGATGTGACCCATAATATGACTTTTTGTCGGTGCTTCCCAGAGCATATAACGGTATTTAAACACAACCTGGACCCACATAAGCAGCAAACAACTCAATAGTCTGCACACACACTAAAGCATTTTAAGACTAAGATTACTGTCTACAACACCCAGGACAAAATATGGAAGACATCTGTAAACACAATTGAAAACTTAAAATAACCTTAATAACTAGTTTCAACACTATTTAAAACTTTAAGTCCTGCCCTGCAGTCTGAGTGTTTGACTCACTGTAAAAACATCATGTACACACAGTTGTCAGTTGATTATGAACATCCAGCTAAAACTCAGTCTCAGGCAAGGGTTTAGAGAAAAGTCTGAAACTTATGTAGTATAACTTTACTTTTCTTCTTTCTTCTCCCATTAATCACCTCAGATTTATCTGGTGACCCTGTGGAGGGGCCCAACCCCTAGGTTGGGTACCATAAAATAGTTACAGCTAACTCCATCTCAAGCAGCTAAAATGCTGCTGAGGCTTTGGTGCATTAGGACTGAAAGCCTAGTTTATTGTTATTGTCGGGTATAATGATTTTCTGCAAAAATACTTTTTTGCATAAGTAATTTTACTTAAGTAGATATTTAAATTCAGGATTGTTACTAGTACTTTTGTAGTGGTGCTGTTATGTAAAGGATCTGACCACTTCTTCCACCACTAATATAACTGACTGAAAATATCAGTGTTGTTTTGTCTCCAGCTCTGTCCATTGGCCTGTGGATCAGGCTTAATAGACTGCACATGCTCCATGTAGCTCTGGTATGATTTCATGTGTTTTTTCTGATAACTGGATGCCAGCTGTTGGCTAAACACTGAGGCCTGCTGCCAACCTTCATTCCCAGAATGAAATCCCAGGGATTTTTGCAGGATGGCAACTGGAAGAAAGCACCACAGAGCTCCCACTTTGTTCCTGCTTCCATCTGCACATGTACTTTATCTTGTTATCCTGGTGCTGGCCCTTGGCCCAGCACGTACTGCCATCATAGCCTTGATAACAGTTGTAGACCTTAATGTAGGGAGATCAGTGTTATAGGAAATATAATGTAACAGAATGAATAAGATGTGAACTTTTGTGATTGCTATTTTAGGAGCTTTGATAACAAAGGTAAGAGTACACTAGTAAGTTTATGCAGTTAGCATGGCTAAAAGCCTTTAAAAAAAAATAAAAAACATAGCGACCTGTCCAGGGTGTACCCCGCCTTCCCCCGATTGCCGGCCGGGATTACCTTCCCCCCCCGTGACCCCGTTCAGGGATTAAGCGGTAGAAAATGGATGGATGGATGGATATTTTTATTTATTTATATATACATACTTTGGGCCACATTGTTGTAATACATCGTCCGACCACCAGTGGCAGCAGAGAGCGCGCTGCTGCCGAGCAGAACTCCGGTGAGGAAGGATTCTCCGCGCCATATATATGAAATGTCTTTGTTTATATGGTGGATAAAAAAATAGTAATAAATTCCCTTTTTGTTAGAAGACTGTTTGTATAAGAAGACTGGCTTTTCCCTGTGAGTTTGTATGTTTATGACTGTTCCCTTAATTGGTTTTATAAATGGTTGAGGGGCTTAAATGTCTGGGTTCCCTTGGTATCAATCCGGTACCGTGATATATTCTATGGCAGGTGTGTGGCGTCCTCAAATGTTGTTTACCTGCGGGATGCGTATTTAAATCTGCCATATGTCTCCAATTTAGAAAGAGT
>NW_018127995.1:35645-52076 GCF_001952655.1 Monopterus albus
TAACATTTCTATAGATTGTGATCCTAAACGCTTGGCTCTAGGGTTAAGTTAACAGTACTGCAGCTTATAGCCTCTGATGCTAGTAAGCTAGCGTATTAAACATGCTAACTGGTCCACCTGCCTCTTAAATGTAATACTGCTACAGCTAGCAATCATTTAATCTGCCATTTGTTTTCTCCATCACTTGATTAATGTTTGATACCTAATAATAATAATGATAACCTTTCATTTTGTTCCAGTAGCAGTCCCCCTCCCCCAAATATTTAGAAGCTGAGATTCTCACATTTAAGAAGCTACAGTAAAACCAGACTTTCAAAAAATATGATTATTTGAAAAAGGTCTGAAATGATTATTTGATTATCAAAATAGTTGTGGATTAATTTTTTTCAATTAACTGATTAATCACTAGTCATTCAGCAAAACCTGTCCTTTAAGTATTTAGATTTTAAATTTGATGCATGAGATATATATGGTCATACCTAAATCTGTCACTGAATCTGACAGCTTTAATTTCATTTCCTTTTGAAATTCAGATTTTGATTAATCAACAGTAGTGTAGTTACATCTACCTCTGCAGTAATGAATAATGTAAATCATCACAGCGGAGCTGCAACCGGAGAATATTTGTTTGGTAAATGAAGCAAATAAATGACTTGTTGTGGAGTTGTTTTTGATCCGTCTTGTTTCTGGAGTAAATGATCCGACTACCTGTTACTTCTTGGTTTAATCACAGTAAAGTGAACATTTGTGGCTGTTGGACTGTTTGTCAGACAGAGCTTTGTGGATATGACTGATGTGCTGTAAAATAAAAAAGAGGAGCATATCCTCACACTGGAAAAGAAGAAGGAGAGAATGGGGAAGTGGAGTCTAACAAGTGATCAGAGCCTGATGGATGAAGGTCTGCTGGGCTTAATTTAACTTGAATTAGAGGACCAGAATAACAAAGACTGTAGCCTGTGTGGTTGTAGAAGTTAAAACCTGGGTGTGGTGTTGTATGACAACATGTTCCCAGTGAGGCTCTGCTGTAAATCCTCTGGAATCTCCTCCTGGAACAAACACTTGTGACTCTCAAGTTATGACTAGCACTCTGTGAGTTGCAGGAGTTTCTCTGATTAGCTGGTCTACCTTTGAGACGTCAAGTGGCCTGGGCCCTGACCTGCAGATAACCAGGATGTCTTGAGCTGGGCTGGACTTGGGCGGTGTGTAGCACACTCCAGGGGAAAGCTGCACTGTCAGGATGATGGAGATAAAATTTGCCTTTTCGAACTTCCTGCCAGTAACAGAGCCATAAACATGTTTCCTCGCACGCTGAGAAAGCTTTAATTACTTGCACGCTGTACAATAAGCAGAGGGAGTCACAGCCTTTACTAAATAAAATACCAGCACATTAATATAAATATACTCAATTGCACATCCTGCATTTAAACTCCTGTTTAAGCACAGACATATCAGCTTCATGTACTGAGCAGGAGTCAAAGTACTGAACCTGACTGATCGACTGATTCTGACATTTTTAGATATTGACATTTTTTTGACTTTTCTCTTAATAGTTTTGTGAGCTAATGGATAATTGTCACCCTCAGTAAAGTTCCTTAATATTGTACTTAAATACAGTATCTGAACACTTTGCACCACTGACGTGTACTAAAATTAACCTGCAGCTGATAATCCACTAATTATTTTATTTCACTAAAAAGTGAAATTAATTTGTTCCAGTTCCTCAAATGTGAGTCATTATAACTGGGCACCACAGAGTAAAGATCTACTGTCAGTCCTAAACTTGCCCCCCACCCCGCCCACAGGATAGTGTGGAACTGACGGATGTTTACACGGAGCTGAAGACCGGAGTCATTCTGATTCGCCTGCTGGAGCTCATCTCCAAAGACACGCTGCCTCCACCCAGCCGACGCAAGCTGAGAGTCCACTGTCTGGAGAACAACAGCATCGCCATCAGGTTCCTCAAAACCAAGGTGACGCCCTGTACACGTCTCTGTCCCTTAGCTCCCTCAGAACCAAACTAACTGACCTAAAATGTACCTCACATTTATTCCAAGCCTCAAAAACAAAGCACAATGCGTTTTCAAAAAATGTTGTTTTGCTAAATGTGATGTTTTATTGAATGTGCCACCTTTTGCAGCAGCTCCATAAACTGTAGGTCTGTGCATTTTAAACCCACGAGCAGCAGGTTTTCTCTCCTCATCAATCAATCACCGTCTTCTCCGTCAGATTCGGGTGGATCTGATTGGTCCAGAGAATGTGGTGGATGGGGACCGGACGCTGATCCTCGGTCTGCTGTGGATCATCATCCTCAGGTTCCAGATTGGACCGATTAACCTGGACGAGGTGGGAATCGAACCCACAACCTACAGTCGTTTTAGTTGAACTGAGTAAACATGAAAAATTTAGTTCAACATTTTCTTTGTTCTTATTTTATGCCACCTGAACTCAGTTTGAATATAGAATGTACTAAACCAACTTCATGTTGACCTCTCCTTCTCTTACTGAACATCTTCTCACCCTTCCTCCCTCTTCTTTGGGGTCGGCTGTGGCTCAGGAGATAGAGCGGGTCATTTCCTAACCGGAAGATTAGCGGTTTGATTCCCGGCTTGTCCAGTCAACATGTCAAAGTGTCCTTGAGCAAGACACTGAACCCCCAGTTGCTCCCGGTGATGTCACCGGTGTGTGAATGAGTGAGTGCTTGGGAGTGCGAATGGGTGAACGGCCGAATAATGTGAAAGTGCTTTGAGTGTGCTGTAAAGGATAGAAAGGCGCTATACAAGTATAAGACCATTTACCATTCTCTCACCCTTTTTCCTTTTACCTGTCTTCTGTGCTTTTAATCTTCCTGTTTCTGCTTCCCTTTGCTCCTTACTTTCTTTAACCTCCTTTTCCTTACTTTCATTTCATTTTTCTTTTTTCCTCGTTTCTTCTTCCCTTTCCTCTCACCTCTTTTTGTCTTTTCCTTCTTTTGTCTCTATTTTCCTTTTTCTTTCCTCCTGATTTTAATTTCTTTGTACTTTATTTTTTCTATTTTCACTACATTTTCTTTTTCTTTCCTTTTATCTCTTTTTCTTTTTTATTTCCATTCGCCTTACTTTCCTTTTTCCTCCGGTTCAGGTGGACGGTGGAGGCAGTGTGGCTCACCGCTCGGCAAAGGAGGCTCTGCTGATCTGGTGTCAGAGGAAAACGTCGGGCTACGATGGCGTTGACGTGCAGGATTTCTCCTCCAGCTGGAGGGACGGACTCGCCTTCAACGCCCTGATCCACACCCATCGGTAACACACACACACACACACACTCTTGTTTCACCCATCCCTCCATCAGTCTCAGTCATTCTCTCTCCCACCCAGGCCTGACCTTTTTGACTACCGCCGTCTCCATGGCGACGACCCCCGCCGTAACCTGGAGCACGCCTTCTCTCTGGCCGAGCGGGAGTTTGGGATCATGCAGCTGCTGGAGGTTGACGACATTGTGGTGCCTCATCCGGACGAGAAGTCCATCATGACCTACGTGTCCCTGTACTACCACTACTTCTCCAAGATGAAGCAGGAACAGACAATCCAGAAGAGACTCGCTAAGGTCTGAAGCCTCACCACCGGGGGCAGCACTGAACCGCACCCCAACACTGCTACCACAGTGTTTATTACACCATGTTATTACTACTGATAGCTATAGAGTAGAGCTGGCACAATCCCTTGATCAAACAGCTGTATAACAAGAACTGAATTGGCAACAGGCCAGATAATTATTTAACCATTTAAGAGGCTTCGATCTCGTGTTCTGGTTCTATATATTGATGGTTTTCAGTCTAATATTTCTGTGCTGTAGGTCTTTGTTACTACAGGAAGTAACTGTGCTTCAGCTGTGTGAGTTACTGAAGCTAAATCTGTGTTGAGGAGTATGTTTATATTTTACAGGTTCAGGCTATAGGAAACTCCAGGTTACAGGTTAAGGACCCTTAATGGAAAGGGCTCATGGCCGTCTATTCATTTTTCTTTGGGTTTTGGACTGTCAGACAAATGTGACATTTCATTCACCAAACCTTTAAGGAATTAATTTGAGAAAACAAGTGAGAAACCGGAATTTTAATATCGGAAGAAAAACCAAACCATAATAACATTGTAGCTATTGTGCATAGTTTTTCATTTTTTAAAAGAGAAAACTACAGCTGTGAAAACAAAACATTGCATTATTAGCTCCCTCCCACTGATCAAGGGGGAGCCATTGAAGAAAACTGGAGTAATGTAGCTCTGCAACAGACGAGGAGTTTTTATCAGGTGACTCAATATGGGGCTGCACTTAATGAATGTTTTTATTATCATTAATCTGCTGCTTATTTTCTCAATTATTGAATCATTTCTTTGTTTATAAAATGTCAGAAAACGGTGAAATGTGCCTGCTAAAATTTCCCAAAGTCCAGGAGGATGTGTTCAGACTGCCACTTGTATCTAACTGACAGTTTAAAATCCCCAAATATTCCAATCATTGTCAGATATGACAAAGAAAGGCATCACATTAGAGAAACTTCAGCCACTGTCAGTCTGTCACTGACTGAAACGATTAATTGATCTTTGTAATAGTTACTGATTTCCTTTCATTGAACGATCAATTATTTGGCTAATCGTTGCAGCTCTGAGTCAATATTACAGTTTTGACAAACTATTACAGCAAAGCTCAGAAATATAAATAGGTTCTTAGAAGTAGTGGGGGTGGTAGTACCCCTGCTACTTCTAAAGGTAAGTAATATTTTCAGTAGTAGGAGTAACTTTCTTCTGCCCTGACGTCCTTTTGGCTTACAAACACACACACAAGATGAATTGTAACTTTAATCCTGACTTCAAGTCTCGAGCCTCTGTCAGTCCTTTGTAAAGGAGTAACAGCGGACAAAATGTTCTCTACTTCACAAGAGCATCCTCACTCTCGGGTCTAAGGCTGGATTCTGTCTTCATAAAGATAGAACACAGAATACACACACAGTAGGTCATCATCAACTTTGTCCAGGCCGTTGACAGCCACCTGCAGGCTGCTCTCGGTACTGCAACAACACTCAGCCTTTAAATGTTCTCACAGGCAGTTCCTCTCCAAAGAAAACTAATCATAAGACTGCTCTCTGCATCTCCTCAGATCGTTGGCATGCTGATGCAGTTGGATGACATGAAGGTCCAGTATGAGAGAATGGTCTCAGATCTGCTTCACTGGATCAAAGCCAAGGTAACAAACCCAACAACAGTGCACTTTAACAGTAGTGAGAAAACAAAGGCAACCCTAACTTACTGTTGGACTGACTGGTTGTTGACTGACTGTCTGTAGGTGGTGCAGCTGAACGACAGACGATTCCCAAACTCCCTGAGGGAGATGCAGGCACTGATGACGGCTTTCAAGACCTACAGAACTGTGGAGAAACCGCCCAAATACCAGGTCAGACACAAGAGGTCAGCCTACACTCTGCTGCATCTGTTCAGTTATTAACATTTATTCACCTCTCGGGCTTCTTGTTCAGAATATGAAAAATAACTCAGCAATGCTAAGTGACTTACAGCAGGAGTCTGCTTTCTAACATGTTCCAGCTCAGGAGTGTGTCTGAGAAGGAAAATAAGACATATACACCACAAGATGAGTGTTTGTCATTTATCCAAGGAGAACTAGATACACAAATGTCCTGCCTTTAAATGGTACAACACAAAAGACCCACAAAATGTTACATTATTACCAATATACAACATTATATTAGATACTAAAAACAACTAATGAATCACAAAAACTGCAAAACTAAAGAAAATTATCTATGAAAATTTTCTGTGCTAAACTCATCACGGTAGGATTCAAGCTGCTGAAGTTCAGAAGGCCTCGTTCCATTTGTGGGAAGTTTAATGTAACATTGTCGAAGTGATTTTTCTCACTTTGTTTTTTTTTTTTGTTGCTGGAGCACAAAGTTGGTGAAGAGCCTCTTTTGCTTTATCTGGTTCTTTTTTCTTATAATGCTTCATAATCTTTGAGTCATTTGCTCTTTCGACCACTCCAGCCACACTGCTGCTTCTGGAGTCAGTGTCTCTGTCTCTGTCTTTAGGAGCGAGGGGTGATTGAAGCTCATTTGTTCAGTCTGAAGACTCAGCTGGCAGCCAACAACCAGTGGCCTTATAATCCTCCAGAGGGTACTGTATACAACACGCAGTTAGTCACAGTATCTGTTTGTTGTCTTTTTGCTCTCGCACTAGTAAAGCGGTGGGTCCTTTTGTGAGCTTTACGTTTGGTAAACCTAACATCTGACATGTAGTTGTAAACTAGTGGTGTGGTACGTAAGACAGTCATAAGCTTGTTGTGTGGTACTTGTAATTGCTTTGCCTTTTGTGTGTTTTACATTTGAAGCATGCTTTTGTAATGGTTTAGCTTTTATCTGAACATCAAATATTACAAAGAAACAAGTAAGCATGGCTTTTAAATTTCCTTGACAAAGTTTTAACGTTTAATAAAAGGTCGGCAGTATCTGGGGACAACCACTTTTTTATAAAGTATGGTGTCCCTGTTCACAGCAGATCTATTTAGTGGCCACAGGAAGTCAGTGTGTGATATTAATGGGTCATAAAAAGTATTGTGTGCGCACAAGAAAAGAACAGAAACACTCTTGAGTCATCCTACCTTTCATGCTAATACATTATCTGCATTTTCTAACACTGTGTTTCTTCCTGTTTGTGGATGCTAAGGTAAAACCCTCAGCGACATAGAGAAAAGTTGGGTTTTGCTGGAGAGAGCAGAACATGAGCGAGAACGAGCTCTGCAGGAGGCGCTGCTTCGCCTGGAGAACCTGGAGCAGCTCGCCCAGAAGTTTGGCAGGAAGGTAAATACACCTGTCCACAAAAACAGAACTTTATATGTGACAGAAAAACTCGCTTTAGCTGAGTTTACCTTTGCTCCATTTGACTGAAGAAGACTGTGAGGTGAACGCTCCACCTTTTTTTACTATAAGAGACACAGTAGATCTTTTTGACTTCACTGACGATTTATTTGTTGGTTGTACAAATGATGCAGAAGCTATAAATAGCACAAAATCAAATATAATGCATGGTACTTGTTTGGAGCCCAAAGGAAGATAGTTTTTAGGTTTTTTATGTGACAGCAAATGACAGTGGGGGCAAAATCATGGTCAGATGCATCAGCCCTACAGGTTGTGTCCAAATCATGTTGCTGGTGTCAGAGGTGGATGGATGGCAGGGTGTTATATCCAGAATTCAGCAGGTCTTTGATTTGCTTTGCTTTCTCAGGCAGCTCTGAGGGAGGGATACCTGGAGGACACGGTGCGTCTGATCCGGAGACAGGACGTCCGAAGTCTGTCCACCCTGGAGGAGGCTCAGGCAGCCGGTCGCCGTTTAGAGGCCCTCGCCACTGATGTCCTGGCCAGAGATCCACGCTTCACCGCCCTCAGAGATATGGCCAAGACCATCGAGAGGGGAAACTATCACAGCAAGGAGCAGGTCATCAGGAGGTGAGGAAAATATCAGATTTTATAATGACACCCTGTCGCTTCCATAAGCAGGAGGAATGAAGGTGTAAGATTGAATGATCACATGGAGGTACAGCGGTGTGAGACTGGACAGAAACTTAAAGTAGCACCTGGCTAAGGTTTAGTGACCCCCAACTGGAAGGTTTCAGGGTGAAGATGAGACAACTGAAGTTGCAGATTTGTCGTTTCTAATGTTATAGCGAGACAGCAGAGTTCCTCCTGAAGATGATGAATCAAACATCCTGTTGTTTAGAAAAAGGCTGTGTCAGTCTCTCTTATGATACAATTTGTGTTTATATATACAGTTTATATGTTTATGGAGATGAAACTGTGGCTGATTATATCACAGGTGGCATTTGGTGTGTGTGTGTATATATACATATATATATATTTGTGTATGTGCTGCATGTTTGTGTTCCTCAGAGAAGAGAACATCAGCCATCGATGGAAGGTCCTACTGCAACAGCTCCAAGAGCAGAGGGTGCTGCTGAGAAATGTAGTTGAAACTCTGAGTGTCCTTCGAGACATTGAGCTCATCTTCCTGGAACTAGAAGAACTGCAGGTGAGAGATTGCACAGAAACATTGATAATACGTTTGGTCATGGCTGTGCACATAAAACATAAGTGATATGCCAGCGACAGGCAGTCAGTATAGACAGCTGGATCGGTTTATAGGAGCTCGTGGGTTGTGTAAATTGATATGCTTTGTATGAGAGTTGGATCTATTAGCACATCCTTCCTCTCAAACCCTCTGTGTTTCCAGTCCCAGGCCAGCTCTTGTGAACTGGGGAAGCAGCTGGCCGAGGTGGAGTCTCTCCTTCAGAAGCAGGATCTCCTGGAAGCTCGGATCTCAGCTCATGGTGAAACCATCACTGCCATCAGCAGCACAGCACTGAAGGTATGGCATGAATTGTCATCCATGCCCACATCAGCATACTGTCAGAGTTTTAGAAGGTGTCCTTAGGTGTTGTTTGTTCATCTCCTCTTATCTCTCTCTCAGGGGAAAGTGAGAGATGGTCAACAGATTCAGAGCAGAGTGAGAGCTCTTGACGCTCAGTACAAATCTCTGGTGTCCCTCAGCAGCAACAGGTTTTCTTCTGTCTTCACCTTTATTGCTTTCACTGTTTCTGATTTAGCAGCTCATTCACTACACAACAGACAGATGTGACACCTGTACCCCTCTTTCATTCCTTCATGTCCTTGTCTCTGTTTTCTACTCCTCTACCGTTTCATCTTTCTGAGTTTCCTCCTTTCCTTTCCTCCTCCTCCCCCATGCTCTCTTGTTTTCCCCTGTCCTCTCTCAGGAGGAGACAGTTGGAGGCCCAGCTGAGGTTGTTTGAGTTCTTCTATGACTGTGAGGAGCTGGAGTCCTGGCTGTATGAGCGCTGGCTGACCCTGCAGACGGCTGGACTCGGACGAGACCTCAGCCAAATCCAGCTGGCCCAACACAAACACAAGGTGAACCGAAATGTCGCAAACACTGATTCACACAGAAAAGATATGTTAAGATAAACTGAAGAAAAAATGTTATGGTCAAATTTGCACTATATGGTTTAATCTTAATTATATTAATACCACATTATATTAAATATTATAATATTTAAAATGATTTCAAATAGGATAAATTGTGATAAAGATAAGTGTAGATATATTAAATAAACCATCTGTTAAAGTAGATTAATAATTGATTAGTAATGAAGATTATGACAGAAAAATGTAAATTATGACAAGGTAAGTGTAACTTTTATGACTTATTTATATATTTATATTTGTGTAAATAATATAACTATAATATGAAATACTGAATTATTTAGTAATTTATAGCCACACTACTAAATTTATGCCCTCAAAGTAATCCGTTTTTTCTTGAATGATTAAATTTGTCTTGTTTCTATATGACGCCAAATCTGAAGTTTCATTAAACTGAGTTCAGTTCAAATAAAACAGCTTTAAATCCAGGCTGTCCTCTGAAATTTCAAAAATGCATGTACACATTATTAAATGGAAGGAGCAAAGTGTAAAAACCATACAAGCTTACAGTTTTAATGATTCATTTGTAATTTTATGGCCTTATATCAGGCGCTGGAGTCGGAGCTCCAGGCCCAGGAGTCTCTGTACCAGGGTGTCCTGAGTCGTGGTCAGGATCTGCTGTCCAAACAGAACCAGGCCAACCAGAAAGCCATCCAGAAGTGGATCAGGACTTTAAAGAAGCAGTGGAGCCACCTGACCACCGAGGTGACCGGACACCGTGACAGGCTGGAGGCTGCTGCTGCCATCAAGCAGGTGAGTAACGAGCCGCCATCAAACAGACAGAACAAAGGGATTTATAGGCGATGAAGAGAAAAACAGTATCCCTCTTTCTGCTAGCAAATGTTGTTTTCTGTGTTGGCTCCTTCCTGTACTTGTATATTATTATATAACTCAGTTACTGAGTGTGGCTGTGACTTATGGGGATCCAGGTGTTTGAGAAAGATTAGGGAACTGCTTTTTGTCTGTGCAGTATTTTGCAGATGTGGCAGAGGCAAACTCCTGGCTGGGCGACAGGAAACCACTGCTGACCAGTGAGGATCATGGGAAGGATGAGTCGAGCACGGCGGCTCTGCTGCAGCGCCACCTGCGGTTGGAGAAAGAGATGGCAGCCTACGCCTCTGAGATCAAGAGACTGTCAGAGCAGGCGAGGAGTGCAGCACAGCTAACAGCGCTCACTGTGAGTACAGACTTTAAACTTCCTGTGTGTGTGTGTGTGTGTGTGTGTGTGTGCGCAGCTGTCTGCCCATGGCTGCAGGCTGTAAATGGTGACTAATGAGAATATCTCAGTGAGGTATAAACAAAACCTTGTGTGTGTCTGCATCTATAGACTTACCAGGAGCCTCAGGAGACCAGAATGATCCAGCACAGTGACTCGTCTGGAGAGGAGCAGCAGGACTCAGGACCAGGGACATCTTCACCAGATGCCAAGGCTGGGAGGGGCTCTGTGAGCACCCCTCCTCAGAGTGAGGAGAGCAAGGCCAAGGTCCGCTTCAGATACAGCAGAGGTACTGCAGGTCTGCATGGTGCCCCTCCTAGAAGAGCATGATGGGAAATAACTGCCATTTATAAACAGCGGTTTTGTTTACCTGAACAGTAACCATCCAGGTGTCTGTTAAAACACTGGAAGTTTCTCTCAACTCTATAGTTTTCAGACTCTGTTTGTTGTGACTCAGAAATAAGAGAGTTAGCTTAACCTCCTATATGCACACACATTTTAGGATTAGTTTTTACTGCTAAATGCAAAATACTTGTTGCATTTACCTCAGTATTAAAAACCTGGACAGATTTTTATATACATTAGTATGTGATCTTTTGTGCCCTGACTTGGCCATCTAAGGATAGAGGGTGTTTAGATGTCATGGTTTGTTGAAGCTCTTATCAGATTTAGACATATTTAAAATATGTCTAATCAGTAGATTAAAAAGCAATTCATAGTTTGTTGGTAATTTGATAGATTGATTTGTCGTCCAACTCTGCGTTGCCTCCTGTAAGACCCACAGGAAAAGTCATTTGAAATTGTTATTTTGAAAATACAAACACTGGCTGATTTTCAGGTCAGTTTCCTTGGGATCGTAACGAGATTGTAACCATCATCAGCACTGAGCCGGATGGAGACCGAGTTCTGGCCAGAGACAGCCGAGGAAACCAGCAGCTCATCCCCAAAACCTACCTGAGCCTGCTACCGGCACCTGTATGATTAATTATTACTAACATGTAAATCAGATAATTTATCAGTAACCAGTACCTCTCATTACCTCACAGCTTATAAATGTCTTTTTCACTCTGCTCAGACTCCTCCCCCCACCCCCACTGTTTCCACCAATGGTGTGCCAGAAAACCAGAGCAGGAAGCTGAGTCGTCTGAGGCGCAGGCGCTCGATGCGTCGCAACACAAGTGAGATCCAAACAGCACTGCTGCCAGACCCACAGTACCAGAGAGACACTGTGGAGAGCACGCAGGCCGGACTAGACCAAGACTACAGCACCCTGTTCAGCCTGGTCAAGGTGGAGAGGGGCAGCATGGGAAATCTGATAATGATGGAGTTTGAATTTAGATTAAAATAATGGAAGGTGGTGAAACTGGACACATTTAAAGCTACAGACAGCATTTATACAAGAAAAAACTGGTTTGTTGTTGTTTCTGTCTGGTCAGTCAAAGGTGAGGAACCTGGAGGAGATGCTGCGTCTCCATCGATTCTACAACAGCTGCCAGGAGTTTGAGTCGTGGATGGAGGACAAAGAGAATGTCCTGAACACCTTCAGCACCGATGCCGGCAACCTGGAAGTGGTGCAGGCCAAATACGAGGTGAAGACTTTACCAGCATCACAACTTCAAAAGCTGGTTCAACACAGTTTAGTTCTAGCAAATCATTATGTTTAGATGGATTTTAGTCTCATGTCTGTTCAGTGCAGAGCTGGCCCACTATTTATCAGACTCACTGCCTGATCATGTCTGCCCAGGAGAAGGGGAGATGCAGGTTACATCATAATGTTTTTCATTGTACCCACATTTCCTCACTTGTGTCTTGTTCTTGCATCTTTGTCCCTCTCACTGACGGTGTGAGGACAGTGGAAACAAGGAACAAACTAACACTGAGGTGGTTGTGACAGTGGATTGAGCTGCAGGAAGAGGTTTAATCATTTTCTGTGGCGTTTCAGTCAAACATGCCACTACTGCTGCTACAAGATCATCCACTCAAAGATTTTAGCAAAGCCTTATGAGAATGTATCTATAATAATGATCTTATCTGGTTAATCCATATATCCACTTCTGCTGCTTGTCTGGGTCCATGTTGTGTAAATGTAATGAATATATCTCTAGGAAGTGTTGTTACTGCCTGGAATACTGAAAAATGGGAAATAATACCTGTATTCACCCTTGTGGTCTTCCATTAAAGTTTTCTGCTTTGATTGGTATGACTGGTATTTGTTCTCTGTGGTATTAAAAAGTGTTAAACTTAGTGCGTAATGGTGGAGACTTCCTGTCTTAGAACTTCCTGACTGAGTTGGCGAGTGGACGTGGCCAGCTGGATGACATAATGAAAATGGCTGAGGAGCTGGTGAAGAGTCGGCACAGTAGACATAGAGAGATCCAGGCCAGACAGAGGAAGGTTTCTAACAGGTACAACACAGCCCCACCACCACACAGCCAGGATGTTCCAGTCTGTCTCGAGTTAGACTTCACCAACTGAGTCTGGACTCCTGTTCCTTGTGTCCTCAGGTGGGACTGCATCCAGCAGCTGAAGGATGAGAAGGGTCAGGAGTTGCTGAGCACAGCAGACATGCAGTCCTTCCTGCAGAGTTGTGAGGAGGCTAAAGCACAGCTACAGGATCAGCTGGCCCAGCTCGACACCGTAGACGTGGGCTGCAGCTCCTTCACCCTGCTGGCAGAGGAGAAGAACCAGGCTCAGGCCCTCAGGGACATCCAGACCCTGGAGGGCAAGATCGCCTACCTGAGGAGTGTTGCCAAGATGTACGGGTCTGATTTAGATAAAACAGCTTAGTAGCATCATTTAGTTGTATTGAGAAGGAGATGTTTCAGAACCCAGAACTTTCTAAATGTTCACATTTCCTATTATAGCCTCTGTTGGAGGTTGAAGTTTATCATCTGATGGCAGTGATTCTTTCTTCTAAACTTTTAAGACTATTAAGAGTAGCTGAGGATCTTTCTTAGTCACAACCACACTATCACTGTTCATTTTTGTTGTCAAACCCATTAACTGCAGGGAGAAAAAGAATAGTTAAGGAAACATGGACTGTAAATACTCGATCAGCTGCTACACTGTATGATGTGAGGTTTTTCTCAACACTGGTTTAGACCTAAAACAAATGAGAAAAAGACAAAGCTGAAATATTAACACAAACTTTCAGCTGTCTGCTTTGGTATTTTTCATGTTTAGCAGTGGAGGTGAACAGACACTGGGAGCATCAGAGCAGGCTTTACTGCGTCTCATATGCTGTGTTACAGGAAGCAGGACTGCAGTCCAGAAGAGAGTGCAGCCATCATGGAGGAGGTTCGGGGTCTGGAGGCTCTGCTCAAACAGGTTTGACTTCATGTTTCTGTCTCTGTAAGCCATCTCACAGATCTCCTGTCATCTGGCCTAAAATTGGGTTATGAGAGCAGAATTTGGTGAACAGCTAATCTAGTGTAGACACTTAGAAGATTGAATGTAATTGAAAGCGAAATGCATGGATTTGATGCACTGAATCTTCAGAGCAGGAACCTACAGTTTGACAGCCTTCCGGTCAGCAATCACATCAGCCCCCTTTCATATAGTCCTCCCGTTCTGTCCTGGACCAGGTGAAGCGTCAGGCTGCGGACAGACAGCACCTCCTGGCAGAGGCCCGCAGGCTCCAGAGCTTCCAGCAGCAGGCCAAGGAGCTGCAGCACTGGGCGGGTTCGGTGCAAGAGCGCCTCCTGCAGGAGGAGGCGGCCGCTGATGTGGCCTCAGCCGTCACGCTGCTGGAGCAACACCAGGAGCTCTGGCTGGAGATGGAGGAGCAGAGGAACAGGTAAGGAGGAGGAGGCGGCAGGAGGAACAGCCCCAGCATGCAGTAAACAGGTTGGCATTCGTTATATTTTAAATAGCTAACATTTAGCATGAAGGTAGTGGTCTTAGTAACAGTACAGATTAATAATTCCAGTATAAATGACACCCCTGTGTTTTCTCAGGCTGAAGGAGCTGGAGAAACTGGGCAAATCTCTCAAGCAGGGCTCCTCTAATGGTAAGGCAGGTGGTGTCGACATCCAACAAACCCTGGACAAGCTCAGTGCTGATTGGTCTAAGCTGGAAAAGCTGTGGGCCAGTAGGAAGAAGCATCTGGAGCAGGGGCTGGAGCTCCAAAGACTGAACCAGGAGGGAGACCGGATCGAGGCGGCGCTTTCCGGACACGAAGCCCGACTGAGGGTGAATGACGTCGGGGTGAGGACGCTTCACTCTGATCTGTTTTTTAAAAGCCACACTTGACCATGATACCCAGTGGTGGACAAAGTTCTCAGATCACCATAAAGTATCATAGTATTAAAGGTATCTGTGTAGGTTGTAAAGGTGGGTCTAGTACTCAAATAAATATAGTGGGGTAAAAAGTGCAGTATTTCCTACTGAATTGTAGTTGAAGTATAAGATGGCAGAGGAAATACTCGAGTACAAGAACGTCAGAACTGTACTAAAGGACAGACACTGCAGATGCCAGAGCCGCATGCTATGGACAGAGAGAGTCTGCAGTCTGTGTTTTGCACACATTAATAAGCTATTTGTGTTTATTGATGCAGGATTCAGTGGACAGTGTGCACAGTCTGCTCGGCCGGCAGGACGAGCTGGAGGGTCTCCTGAAGGCTTTGGACCAGCGAGTCGATCATTTCAGTCAGCGCAGCCAGGAGCTCATCAACCAACAACACTATGCTGCAAAACAGTAAGAGAACAGGAATGTTAGCACCTGGGCACATGGACCTTTGTTTAGAAGTGTTAAAAAACAAATAGCTTTTTGCAGTAAACTGGTATATGGCAGAAATTAACAGAAGTTCAGTGCATTGTGTGATTTACATCAGATGAAACTGTTCACATGTAGGACAAAACCTTCTGTAGTTACAGTTTGCTTGGAATTTGACTGAACGGTGTCAAACTGTTAAGACAGTGCGATGATACCAGCACTATAGGACACCACTAAAAGTTGATCCATAATCATTCTGCCTTGGTGAAGGTCAGAGCCTGTCAGCTTCAGGAATCTGCTTAACTGTGCCAAGGTGAAGGCGGTTGGTTATTTCCAGTGTGAATCCTCCTTAACAAAGTTGACTACCGAACTAGAAGTGGTATGTGTGTGATTCTGTTTCAAAACTGCTGAGCTTATGTTTCAGCATCAAGGAGAGGAGAAGGAGCATCCAGAAGGCCAACAGGAAGCTGAAAGAGAGCAGCATGCAGAGGAGGAACCTGCTGCTGGCCTCCAGGAAATACCAGGTACTATATCATCACACCATAACCCAGATTTATACAAAACCGGGTAACTGTTTAATTCTTTGTTTGGTTATTTATCTGTGAATCCACATTTTAGTCATCATAACAACTGTCATGTCATGTATGTTATGTTGATATTTATGGTCCCAGTGGGACAGACTAAGGCTGCGTCCACATCTCAGGCCTCAGTTCTGATGTTTCAGTCAGTTGTGATCTTGTTGTGTTGCTGCTTCCTGTCTGCGTGTGTCAGTGTCACGTACCCAGCTCCGGTGTGAACACCGCTGAGCTCCCAAACTGCCACACATCCACAGATGTAACTGAAATGTGAGCCACGTGCGCACAAGAATAACAACCAGGTTGTGTGCGTGGATCTAGGAGCACATATGCAGGCGGCCCAGATTTGATCTGAGGACATCTGGTCTGGTCTGTTGACACTGCTGTGGACACATCAGGTCTGAGGCACCGGGAGGGAAACTGCAGCAGTGATGAGAACACAGGCTTAGTGAATCTGATTTTGGTAACTGTGCTGAAATATTTGATCATGCACAGGAGCACAGCAGCAGTATGTGGAGTTCATTTGTTTTGTGGTTGAAGACCACCCCTGTTACCTTTCTGGATGTTCTCTGCTGCAGGAGTTTCAGAGGGATGCAGAGGAGCTGCTGTTCTGGATGGAGGAGAAGTTTAAAGTGGCTGAGGACGAGTCATACCGTGACCCCACCAACATCCTCCGAAAGCTGAAGCGACATGAGGCGGCTGAGAGGGAGATGCAGGCTAACCAGGTCTGGCTGGACAGACTGGTTCAGGTAAACTGCCGCGCTCTGTTTCCCAGTACAGTGACACACAGTTCAGGAAAAACATCTTCAATTACTTAACTTTACTGACTCGTCACCTGCGCAGCTGTAAACGCATACATGTGTGTATCCAGCTGGGGCAGGAGATGGTTGCAGAGGAG